>NW_026600210.1:385000-512500 GCF_029448725.1 Salvelinus fontinalis | reverse complement strand
TGTGTAGAGGCTTCATGATGTCACCGACTATTGTGCAGAGGCTTCATGATGTCACCGACTATTGTGCAGAGGCTTCATGATGTCACCGGCTGCTGTGTAGAGGCTTCATGATGTCACCGACTATTGTGCAGAGGCTTCATGATGTCACCGGCTGCTGTGCAGAGGCTTCATGATGTCACTGACTATTGTGCAGAGGCTTCATGATGTCACCGACTATTGTGCAGAGGCTTCATGATGTCACCGGCTGCTGTGCAGAGGCTTCATGATGTCACCGGCTGCTGTGCAGAGGCTTCATGATGTCACCGACTATTGTGCAGAGGCTTCATGATGTCACCGACTATTGTGCAGAGGCTTCATGATGTCACCGGCTGCTGTGCAGAGGCTTCATGATGTCACCGACTATTGTGTAGAGGCTTCATTTGAATGCACAGAGATACCGTGACAAGATCCTGAGGCCCGTTGTCGTGCCATTCATCCTCCGCAGTCACCTCATGTTTTTATATTTTTTATTTAACCTTTATTTAACTAGGCAAGTCAGTTAAGAACAAATTCTTATTTACAATGACGGCCTACACCGGCCAACGCTGGGTCAACTGTGTGCCGCCACAAACCAAAGTGCTGTAACATATAGTAGCAGTCAAAAGTTTGGACACACCTACTCATTCAAGGGTTTTTTCTTAATTTTTTACTATTTTCTAAATTGTAAAATGTCTTTTTTATTTTACCAGGTATGTTGACTGAGAACACATTCTCATTTATTCATTCTCATTTACAGTAACAACCTGGGGAATAGTGACAGGGAGAGGAAGGGTGATGAATGAGCCAATTGTAAACTGGGGATGATTAGGTGACCATGATATACCCATCATGGTCATGGCCCACCGGGGTTAACACCCCTACTCTTAGGACACCAAAAGACAGTACCCTACACAGTGCAATGTCCCAATCACTGCCCTGGGGCAATGGGATAATTTTTTTAGACCAGAGGAAAGAGTGCTTCCTGCTGGACCTCCAACACCACTTCCAGCAGCATGTGGTCTCCCATCCAGGGACTGACCAATAGCAACCCTGCTTAACTTCAGAAGTAAGCCAGCAGTGGGATGCAGGGTGGTATGCAGGGTGGTATGCTGCTGGCAAGAATAATAGTGAAGACATCAAAACTATCTCAGCTCACTGGTCACCATAGCAACACCCACTCGTAGCACGTGCTCCAGCAGGTGTATCTCACTGGTCACCCCCAAAGCCAACACCACATTTGGCCGCCTTTCCTTCCAGTTCTCTGCTGCCAATGACTGGAACGAATTGAAAAAGAATCGCTGAAGTTGGAGACTCATATTTCCCTCACTAACTTCAAGGATCAGCTGTCAGAGCAGCTTACCGATCGCTGCAGCTGTACACAGCCCATCTGTAAATAG
This sequence comes from Salvelinus fontinalis, assembly GCF_029448725.1. Taxonomy (NCBI): domain Eukaryota; kingdom Metazoa; phylum Chordata; class Actinopteri; order Salmoniformes; family Salmonidae; genus Salvelinus; species Salvelinus fontinalis. The sequence goes on along the minus strand of NW_026600210.1, from coordinate 511,085 downwards.
CCCATCCAACCAACTACCTACCTCATCCCCATATTTATTTATTTTTTCTGCTCTTTTGCACACCAGTATTTCTACTTGCACATCCTCATCTGCACATCTATCACTCCAGTGTTAATTGGTCAATTGTAATTACTTCGCCACTATGGCCTATTTATTGCCTTACCTCCTTACCCCATTTGCATACACTGCATACAGATTTTCTACTGTATTATTGACTGTACATTTGTTTATGTGTGTAACTCTGTGTTGTTTTTGTCACACTGCTTTGCTTTATCTTGGCCAGGTCGCAGTTGTAAATGAGAACTTGTTCTCAACTGGCCTACCTGGTTAAATAAAGGTGAAATAAAATAAAATAACACATATGGAATCATGTAGTAACCGAAAAAATGTTTAACAAATCAAAATAGATTTTATATGTGAGATTCTTCAAATAGCCACCCTTTGCCTTGGTGACAGCTTTGCACACTCTTGGCATTCTGTCAACCAGCTTCAGGAGGTATTCACCTGGAATGCATTTCAATTAACAGGTATGCTTTGTTAAAAGTTCATTTGTGGAATTTCTTTCCTTCTTAATGCATTTTGAGCCAACCAGTTGTGTTGTGACAAGGTAGTGTTGGTATACAGAATATAGCCTTATTTGGTAAAAGTCCATGAGGACCGCCACAGGAAAGGAAGACCCACAGTTATCTCTGCTGCAGAGGATAAGTTCATTAGAGTCAGAAAATGCAGCACAAATAAATGCTTCACAGAGTTGAAGTAACAGACAAAATCAACATCGACTGTTCAGAGGAGACTGTGTAATTCAGGCCTTCATGTTCGAATTGCTGCAAATAAACCACTACTAAAGGACACCAATAAGAAGAAAAGATTTGCTTGGGCCAAGAAACACGAGCAATGGACATTAGACCAGTGAAAATCTGCTCATTGGTCTAGAGTCCAAATTTGAGATTTTTGGTTCCAACCGCCGTGTCTTTGTGAGACGCAGTGTAGGTGAACGGATGATCTCTGCATGTGTGGTTCCCACCGTAAAGCATGGAGGAGGAGGTGTGATGGTGTGGGGGTGCTTTGCTGGTGACACTGCCTGTGATTTATTTAGAATTCAAGGCACACTTAACCAGCATGGCTACCACAGCATTCTGCAGCGATACGCCATCCAATCTGGTTTGCGCTTAGTGGGACTATCATATGTTTTTCAACAGAACAATGACCCAACACACCTCCAGGCTGTGTAAGGGCTATTTAACCAAGAAGGAGAGTGATGTAGTGCTGCACAGATGACCTGGCCTCCACAATCACCCGACCTCAACCCAATTGAGATGGTTTGGGATGAGTCGGACCACAAAGTGAAGGAAAAGCAGCCAAAAAGTGCTCAGCATATGTGGGAACTCCTTCAAGACTGTTGGAAAAGCATTCCAGGTGAAGCTGGTTGAGAGAATGCCAATAGTGTGCAAATCTGTGATCAAGGCAAAGGGTGGCTATTTGAAGAATCTCAAATATAAAATATTTTTTGTTTGTTTAGCACTTTTTTGGTTACTACATGATTCCATATGTGTTATTTCATAGTGTCTTCACTATTCTACAATGTAGAAAATAGTAAATTAAGAAAAACCCTGCAATTAAACATGCCATGCTCGGGGGAAATGCAGGTTTTAACAAAGAATATGATCTACATCAGGGGTTCCCAAACTTGGTTTGTTGTTTGGCTACTTGAAGAAAACCGGGGCCTATCACTCGCAGCCATCTCTTCCAATGCATTGTGGGATAGTGTACATCTAATTCTACTAGATCTGTAATATGGTCTGTGTGTAGCTTGACAGCAGGACAGCAGATATGAGTAAATAAACGTAATTTACTCAAAATAGACTAATAAAATACAATAAAGCGAGCCCACATAACGGACCATCTTACATACAAACAATCACTCACAAACAATCACTCACAAACAAACATGGGGGAACAGAGGGTTAAATAATGAACAAGTAATTGGGGAATTGAAACCAGGTGTGTAAGACAAAGACAAAACAAATGGAAAATGAAAAGTGGATCGGCGATGGCCTAGTAAAATAAAGGTTAAAAAAAATAAAAAAATAAAAGGGGAGGCGAGTAGTGGAGGCGCTGGAGGAACTCCCTGTCTCTCCCAGCGATCCATGGTTTGGACAACGCGGTCAGCGACGCCGAGATGGTGGATCATCGCCGCTTGCTCCTGGACGCGCTCCTCGACCCCTATACCAGGGGCAACTGCTCCTGCTGACTCCATATGGTTGGTGTGGAATTCTGTAACGGGGGTGCGAAACTGGTGGCAGGAAAGTCAGACACAGGAGAACAGAACTAGGTAGTAGCCGGAGCAGTTTAATCCAAAAACCAACGGCTTAAAAAACAGAATATGGGTACAAAAACCCGACGCGCACCAGTAAACATGTGCACAGGCACTTACAACAAACAATTCAACACAAAGACATGGGGGGGATACACAACAATTAATGATGGAAATGGAAACCAGGTGTGTAAGAAAACAAGACAAAACAAATGGAAAATGAAATGTGGATCGACGATGGCTAGAAGATCGGTGACGCCGACTGCCGAACGCCGCCTGAACAAGGAGAGGAAACGACTTCGGTGGAAGTCGTGACACTTTATAATAGAACGCTTGTTTTTCAAATAAGAAAATACCTGAATTATTTTTGGCTGGCTAAACAATTCCATGTCATGTTAATGTTAATGTAATGATAATGTTAATGTAATCATATCTTAAGTATTATACATAACACGTGATGTTGAGATGGGTCGTTACATATATTATATCTCAAAATTGACTCCATACATTACATTAGGTGTTGATATGCTATGTAAACAGCTACAATGAAAACAGTATTGATCATCACAGAGATGGGTCTATGTGAACTGCATGTATTCATTTGTATTTATTATGGGTCCTCATTAGTTCCTGCCAAGGCAACAGCTACTCTTCCTGGGGTTTATTATGGATCCCCATTAGTTCCTGCCAAGGCAGCAGCTACTCTTCCTGGGGTTTATTATGGATCCCCATTAGTTCCTGTCAAGGCAGCAGCTACTCTTCCTGGGGTTTATTATGGATCCCCATTAGTTCCTGCCAAGGCAGCAGCTACTCTTCCTGGGGTTTATTATGGATCCCCATTAGTTCCTGCCAAGGCAGCAGTTACTCTTCCTGGGGTTTATTATGGATCACCATTAGTTCCTGCCAAGGCAGCAGCTACTCTTCCTGGGGTTTATTATGGATCCCCATTAGTTCCTGCCAAGGCAGCAGCTACTCTTCCTGGGGTTTATTATGGATCCCCATTAGTTCCTGTCAAGGCAGCGGCTACTCTTCCTGGGGTTTATTATGGATCCCCATTAGTTCCTGCCAAGGCAGCAGCTACTCTTCCTGGGGTTTGTTATGGATCCCCATTAGTTCTTGCCAAGGCAGCAGCTACTCTTCCTGGGGTTTATTATGGATCCCCATTAGTTCCTGCCAAGGCAGCAGCTACTCTTCCTGGGGTTTATTATGGATCCCCATTAGTTCCTGCCAAGGCAGCAGCTACTCTTCCTGGGGTTTATTATGGATCCCCATTAGTTCCTGCCAAGGCAGCAGCTACTCTTCCTGGGGTTTATTATGGATCCCCATTAGTTCCTACCAAGGCAGCAGCTACTCTTCCTGGGGTTTATTATGGATCCCCATTAGTTCCTGCCAAGGCAGCAGCTACTCTTCCTGGGGTTTATTATGGATCCCCATTAGTTCCTGCCAAGGCAGCGGCTACTCTTCCTGGGGTCCAGCAAAATAAAGGCAGTTATACAATTTAAAAAACATTACAATACATTTATTACAGAATTCACAACACATTGTCTTCCCTCAGGCCACTACTACCACATATCTACAGTACTAAATCCATGTGTACGTGTGTGTATAGTAGTGTGAATGTTATCATGTGTCTGTACCTTTGTGTGTGTCTCTTCACAGTACCCGCTGTTCCATTAGGTGTATTTTTATTTGTTTTATAAATCTGATTCTACTGCTTGCATCAGTTACCTGATGTGGAATAGAGTTCCATGTAGTCATGGCTCTATGTAGTACTGTGGAATAGAGTCCCATGTAGTCATGGCTCTATGTAGTACTGTGCACCTCCCATAGTCTGTTCTGGACTTGGGGACTGTGAAGAGACCTCTGGTGGCATGTCTTGTGGGGTATGTATGGGTGTCTGAGCTGTGTGTTAGTAGTTTAAACAGACCTCTGGTGACATGTCTTGTGGGGTATGTATGGGTGTCTGAGCTGTGTGCTAGTAGTTTAGACAGACCTCTGGTGGCATGTCTTGTGGGGTATGCATGGGTGTCTGAGCTGTGTGTTAGTAGTTTAGACAGACCTCTGGTGACATGTCTTGTGGGGTATGCATGGGTGTCTGAGCTGTGTGTTAGTAGTTTAGACAGACCTCTGGTGGCATGTCTTGTAGGGTATGGATGGGTGTCTGAGCTGTGTGCCAGTAGTTTAGACAGACCTCTGGTGGCATGTCTTGTGGGGTATGCATGGGTGTCTGAGCTGTGTGTTAGTAGTTTAAACAGACCTCTGGTGGCATGTCTTGTGGGGTATGGATGGGTGTCTGAGCTGTGTGCTGCTAGTTTAAACAGACCTCTGGTGGCATGTCTTATGGGGTATGGATGGGTGTCTGAGCTGTGTGTTAGTAGTTTAAACAGACCTCTGGTGGCATGTCTTGTGGGGTATGGATGGGTGTCTGAGCTGTGTGCCAGTAGTTTAAACAGACCTCTGGTGGCATGTCTTGTGGGGTATGTATGGGTGTCTGAGCTGTGTGCCAGTAGTTTAAACAGACCTCTGGTGGCATGTCTTGTAGGGTATGCATGGGTGTCTGAGCTGTGTGTTAGTAGTTTAAACAGACCTCTGGTGGCATGTCTTGTGGGGTATGATGGGTGTCTGAGCTGTGTGCCAGTAGTTTAGACAGACAACTCAGTACATTCAGCATGTCAACACTTCTTACAAAAACACGTAGTGATGAAGTCAAATCTCTCTTCCACGTTGAGCCAGGAGAGATGGACATGCTTGTCACTAATGTTACTTTTTAAACCCATAACATCAGAGAGATGGGTCTATGTTTATATCAAGGACCTGGTGTTTATATAAAGGCAGGTCTGAAGCCAGTGGTTAAGGTCAGAACCATGTATTTCTAGGACCTGGTGTTTATATAAAGGCAGGTCTGAGACCAGTGGTTAAGGTCAGGACCATGTATTTCTAGGACCTGGTGTTTATATCAAGGACCTGGTGTTTATATAAAGGCAGGTCTGAAGCCAGTGGTTAAGGTCAGGACCATGTATTTCTAGGACCTGGTGTTTATATAAAGACAGGTCTGAAGCCAGTGGTTAAGGTCAGGACCATGTATTTCTAGGACCTGGTGTTTATATAAAGACAGGTCTGAAGCCAGTGGTTAAGGCCAGAACCATGTATTTCTAGGACCTGGTGTTTATATAAAGGCAGGTCTGAAGCCAGTGGTTAAGGTCAGAACCATGTATTTCTAGGACCTGGTGTTTATATAAAGACAGGTCTGAAGCCAGTGGTTAAGGTCAGAACCATGTATTTCTAGGACCTGGTGTTTATATAAAGACAGGTCTGAAGCCAGTGGTTAAGGTCAGGACCATGTATTTCTAGGACCTGGTGTTTATATAAAGACAGGTCTGAAGCCAGTGGTTAAGGTCAGGACCATGTATTTCTAGGACCTGGTGTTTATATAAAGGCAGGTCTGAAGCCAGTGGTTAAGGTCAGGACCATGTATTTCTAGGACCTGGTATTTATATAAAGACAGGTCTGAAGCCAGTGGTTAAGGCCTGAGTAGCTTGATGACTTCCTCCAGCTTCATGGCAGTCTTCAGGTCTCCCTGGACCTTGAGTCGTCCAGTGGTGTAGGCTGCGAAGGGTCGTAGGGTTCCCTCGAACATAGCCTGCAGGTCCTGGTCCGTCATACTGAGGGTGACGTCTGGTACCTGGCCCTCTGGAGGGGGACCTGGTCCGGCTGAACCACTACCTACACACAGAGGAGGAGGGGAACTCACTGTTAGGCTGAACCACTACCTACACACAGAGGAGGAGGGGAACTCACTGTTTAGTCTGAACCACTACCTACACACAGAGGAGGAGGGGAACTCACTGTTAGGCTGAACCACTACCTACACACAGAGGAGGGGAACTCACTGTTAGGCTGAACCACTACCTACACACAGAGGAGGGGAACTCACTGTTAGGCTGAACCACTACCTACACACAGAGGAGGAGGGGAACTCACTGTTAGTCTGAACCAGCTTGGATACAGAAGCAACATATCAGAGATGATGGGATAATGACTTACTAAATACAGACTAAGCCCTAAACTAGAAAGCATGTTCAACCCTATTGAAAGTTATTTTTCGTGAAGGATGAATGTGTCTGGTAAACTGACCCTAAAAAGGGTTTATCTTATAAAACACAGGGCGGAGGTAAAAGAGACCGTTACCATAACTACAGAGGTCAAATACTTTTTCTTTACATGACCTAGAACAAACCGTCATCGGAGAATGCTTTTTGTCCAGGACTAGCTTTGTGTCTGGGAAACCCGTCCCTATAAGACTCTATAGAATGACAGTTTGTATTTGAACTCACCTTGGCTGAGGTCTAAGTAATAGCTTGTCTGTTGTCCATCAGGTGATTGGAGGAGGAACAGGAAGCAGGCTCCCACCTGACTGACCAGAGACTCTGAGAGGAGAAGGCCCTCCATCAGTCCCAGCACTGACATGGGCCTGGTTACAGCTACGTCCCCGGCTCCGGTACGACTTATAGCCAGGGGAGCACTGCTCACCTCGTCTGTGAAGCTGATGCTGTCCTCTGAGGACACAGAGATACAGATGAGCTGATGGTGTCCTCTGAGGACACAGAGATACAGATGAGCTGATGGTGTCCTCTGAGGACACAGAGATACAGATGAGCTGATGCTGTCCTCTGAGGACACAGAGATACAGATGAGCTGATGGTGTCCTCTGAGGACACAGAGATACAGATGAGCTGATGCTGTCCTCTGAGGACACAGAGATACAGATGAGCTGATGCTGTCCTCTGAGGACACAGAGATACAGATGAGCTGATGGTGTCCTCTGAGGACACAGAGATACAGATGAGCTGATGCTGTCCTCTGAGGACACAGAGATACAGATGAGCTGATGCTGTCCTCTGAGGACACAGAGATACAGATGAGCTGATGCTGTCCTCTGAGGACACAGAGATACAGATGAGCTGATGGTGTCCTCTGAGGACACAGAGATACAGATGAGCTGATGGTGTCCTCTGAGGACACAGAGATACAGATGATCTGATGGTGTCCTCTGAGGACACAGAGATACAGATGAGCTGATGGTGTCCTCTGAGGACACAGAGATACAGATGAGCTGATGGTGTCCTCTGAGGACACAGAGATACAGATGAGCTGATGCTGTCCTCTGAGGTCCATTGTTACTGTACCTGTCCTAACCAGGGGAGCTCCAGTGTTACCGCCAGTCATATTGCCCAGGAAGTGCATCGCCAGTTGTTGTATGGGTCCGGCCAGGCCCTCGAGACCAGGAATAGAGGGGGGTAGGATGACCGAGCCAGGCCCAGATGGATAGTCCTCCGGGGGCTTCAGGACAGCACCTACAGTCAGCTCTACCCTGTCTACCTCCAGACCCCACGGCTTGGTCATCTCATTGATGTCCATCTGGGAAAGAAAACACAAAGGCTGTTAAGAAACCATGGTGATTTCACATCCTCTCTCCTTCTATATAAAACACATTGTAGGAAGAGGACCTAAACAGAGGAACTCCAATGGGTTTTCAGAAGGAGGCGAGGAGAGAGAGAGGAAGTGAGGGAAGATGGAGAGAGGGAACATCCATTTCAACGGTGCAAGAGATGTTACGGGTAGTAACTTACCAAGATACAGTGACCCTAACAAATTCGATGATAACTGTGACCTGATGCATATTAGGGCTGGGCGGTAGACTGTATTTTACTATATACCAGTTTGGGTTTTCACTTTACCTTCTATAACGGTATTTCAATGTTTGGTTTGTTAAATGTGATAGTACTACATCAAAGATTATGGATATACTGACAAGATACATGTCTCTCCACCCTAACAATGGGAATCATTGTCCACAAAACGGCACGGAGAGCTGTCTAGCTCCCGCCTATCCTTTCTTTGGATTGGTGGATACATCTCAATATTATAATCCTTTTTTTAAATATTTGATGAGGGTTGTTGAGGTCAACCGCCTGTTTTCAATGGAGAGAGACACTATTATCCTAACCTCATACCATTTCTCCGGCTACATGAAGTAGCTAAGAGAAAACATTTAATGTAGCCAAAGATTATAGGGTCCCCTAGAAAACGCTGACCAACACTTTGGTTCCTACCCTGTCACAATAACTCCTCCCTGGCATTTTCATTCGTTGTCATGTCAAACACTGCATTTAAAAGTGCCCACTTTTACATTTTTACTATAGAATTAGAATACGCATTACATTTCCATGATGACAACAGTTCATCCAAGAGTTTTCATCTAAATCGCATTTGCAATATTAAGGTTAAAAATAAAACCTAGATTTGTTTGCCCATATCTTGCAGCCCGACGTGGCAGTGTGGACATGATCTGAAATGAGAGTGCAGGAAACACAGAAATGGATGCAAATGCTGAAATCTATTTGAGGTTGAAGTTTAATTGAACAGTATAAAACAGGGATGGGTAAATGATAAGTTAGTCTAGCGACTAGCTATTTAAACGTGTGGTATGGATGGATGTGGGTACGCAGACCCACGAGCCACTGCAGCCCCACATAATGAGTTCTGTTTTTTTTGTGTGGCCCCCACCACCATCAAAGTTGCCCATCCCTGCTATTGTAACGGATGTGAAATGGCTAGCTAGTTAGCGGGTACGCGCTAATAGCGTTTCAATCAGTTACGTCACTTGCTCTGAAACCTAGAAGTAGTGTTTCCCATTTGCTCTGCAAGGGCCGCGGCTTTTGTGGAGCGATGGGTAACGACGCTTCGTGGGTGACTGTTGTTGATGTGTGCAGAGGGTCCCTGGTTCGCGCCCGAGGTCGGGGCGAGGGGACGTACTAAAGTTATACTGTTACACTATAAACCAATCAGAACGGAGAAAGACCCATTGAAATCACTTAGAATGTTATGTGTTGCCACCCTAGGATCACTCACTACTCATAAAGAAAATATAGAACTTGTTTTACTCAAAAACATACAACTGTCATCATTTTTTTTAAATATAGTGAAATTATATTTTTGCCATATCGCCCGGCACTAATGCATATCAAGTGTTATATTTAAATACACTGAACTAAAATATAAACGCAATATGTAAAAAGTGTTGGTCCCATATTTCATGAGCTGAAATAAAAGATCCCTGAAATATTCTGAAAGCACAAAAAGCTTATTTCTCTCACATTTTGGTCCCAAATTTGTTTCCATCCCTGTTAGTGAGCATTTCTCCTTTGCCAAGATAATCCATCCACCTGACAGGTTTGGCATATCAAGAAACTGATTAAACAGCATGATTATTACACAGGTGCACCTTGTGCCGTGGACAATAAAAGGCCACTCTAAAATGTGCAGTTTTGTCACACAAAACAATGCCACAGATGTCTCAAGTTTTGAGGGAGCGTGCATTTGGCAGTACGTCCAACCGGCCTCACAACCGCAAACCAGCGTGTATGGCGTCGTGTCGGCAAGCGGTTTGCTGATGTCAACGTTGTGAACAGAGTGCCCCATGGTGACGGTGGGGTTATGGTATGGGCAGGCATAAGCTACGGAAAACGAACACAATTGCATTTTAATCGATGGCAAATTGAATGCACAGAGAAACCGTGACGAGATCCTGAGGCCCATTGTTGTGCCATTCATCCGCCACCATCACCTCATGTTTCTGCATGATAATACACAACCCCATGTAGCTGTACACAATTCCTGGCAGCTGAAAATGTCCCAGTTCTTCCATGGTCTGAATATTCACCAGACATGCCACCTATTGAGCATGTTTGGGATGCTCTGGATCCATGTGTATGACAGCGTGTTCCAGTTCCCACCAATATCCAGCAACTTCACACAGCCATTGAAGAGGAGTGGGACAACATTCCACAGGCCACCAATCAACAGCCTGATCAACTCAATGTGAAGGAGATGTGTCACGCTGCATGAGGAAAATGGTGGTCACACCAGATACTGACTGGTTTTCTGATCCACACCCCCTACCTTTATAAAGGTATCCGTGACCAACAGATGCATATCTGTATTCCCAGTCATGTGAAATCCATAGATTAGGACCTTATTGAATTTATTTCAATTGACTGATTTCCTGATATGAACTGTAACTCGGTAAAATCATAGAAATGGTCGGGTTTATATTTTTGTTCAGTGTATAATGTGTGCTGCTGCCTCACCCCAAGGTATTCTCCCAGTTTGATTCGCTCAGTCTGAATCTCCCTGACGCTCTTCCTGCCCAGGCTGGTTGTCATGGCGTTGTGGGCAGTGAGGCGTGTGGAGGCGTTAAGATCCTGAACCGACACCACTGACATCACCGGGCTCCAGATACGGAACTGGATGTCTGCTCCTACAGACACCACACCTCCGTCCCTGGTAGTAACCTGTTATAGAGGGTTATAACTGTTATAGAGGTTTATAACTGTTATAGAAAGGGTTATATAACTTGATATCTGCTCCTACAGACACCACACCTCCGTCCCTGGTAGTAACCTGTTATACCGCAGCAGAGAGAGGGTTATAACTGTTATAGAGAGGTTTATAACTGTTATAGAGGGTTATAACTGTTATAGAAAGGGTTATATAACTGGATATCTGCTCCTACAGACACCACACCTCCGTCCCTGGTAGTAACCTGTTATACCGCAGCAGAGAGAGGGTTATAACTGTTATAGAGAGGGTTATAACTGTTATAGAGAGGGTTATAACTGTTATAGAGAGGTTTATAACTGTTATAGAGGGTTATAACTGTCTGTCTGTCTGTCTGTCTGTCTGTCTGTCTGTCTGTGTGTCTGTGTGTGTGTGTGTCTGTGTGTGTGTGTGTGTCTCTGTGTCTCTGTGTCTGTGTCTGTGTCTGTGTGTGTGTGTCTCTGTGTGTGTGTGTGTGTCTGTGTGTCTGTGTGTGTGTACCTGGCATGGAGGGATGTTGAAGGCCCGAGTTCGTAGGTCAACTCTCTGCCACTGGTCAATAAGAGGCAGAACCAACACCACTCCTGGCCCTTTAGGAGGACGTACTCTGCCCAGACGGAACACTACGATGCGCTGGTAGTTAGGGACAACCTGTAGGACAGATATTACTGTTAATAACGCAACAGAGATAGTGTGTTACCTTCAGTACGAACCAGCCTGATAAGGGGAAGGTGTGTGTGTATCTTCAGTACGAACCAGCCTGATAAGGGGAAGCTTAGTGTGTTACCTTCAGTACGAACCAGCCTGATATGGGGAAGCTTAGTGTGTGTATCTTCAGTACGAACCAGCCTGATAAGGGGAAGCTTAGTGTGTTACCTTCAGTACGAACCAGCCTGATAAGGGGAAGGTGTGTGTGTATCTTCAGTACGAACCAGCCTGATAAGGGGAAGCTTAGTGTGTTACCTTCAGTACGAACCAGCCTGATATGGGGAAGCTTAGTGTGTGTATCTTCAGTACGAACCAGCCTGATAAGGGGAAGCTTAGTGTGTTACCTTCAGTACGAACCAGCCTGATATGGGGAAGCTTAGTGTGTTACCTTCAGTACGAACCAGCCTGATAAGGGGAAGCTTAGTGTGTTACCTTCAGTACGAACCAGCCTGATAAGGGGAAGGTTATGAAGGTGCAGATATAGACCATGAAGCAGACAATAACATTGCAGATCCAGGACAGCCATCCCTGAGTGGAGTCTGGAGAATAAAGAAGAGACGTGAGGTGTTAGGTTTGATCTTGGAGCTATTCAAATACATTCAGTCTACCTAAATCATAATTATAGGTACTGTAGAGAACGGATGGAGCGGGAAGCAAAACCGGTTCTTCGGCGTGAACGCATTGCACCAATATCGCTGAACGTGCCTTCCCGTTAGCAGTGGGCACTAACGGGAAGGCACGTCCCGGCATGCTTCAACTTTCTTTCAAGCCCCTTCACATGTCCGCATACGCGTTCCCGATGGCGGGGGGAGTGGGAAACGAACCTTGTTCTCGAGTGTGAAAGTAGCTCATATAGCGTGGATCACTACTACAATACTGTCCTTGCATACCTAGCTAGCATATGACAGCTGTTGTTACAAGAAGAAAATCACTGAAAACCTGAGCAACGATCTGTTAGGTAACTAGTAGCGACGTTGTATGTCGAACTGTTAGGTAACTAGTAGCGACGTTGTATGCGCGACTCGCTGACGAGTCGCGCATTCATTTAGCCAATACTTCCGAAACTTACCACTGTAGTCGTTGTCTCTGACATTGGGGATGTAGTCAAACGAATGTCCTTGTCCTTTATGATGGTGGAATGGAGATTGGACAAAGCTTTCTGTCGCCACGAACAACCCCGGTTTGGCCGGGATCGAGTCTCGTTGCGGTAGAGACTGATATCCAGACGGTTTATTATACATTGTCCTGTAAACTTTAACGCTCAATAACGACCTCACTAAATAAGTTAAATATTTGTGTATTTATGGACAAAATCATTAAATAGATGTTATAACGGTCAAATTATCAAAAATGTTTAATTTTGTTGGAAGCAACTGCGTTACTTCCGTGTTTACCTGTTGCTCGGTTGCAGGGCACAGTGCAGCTTGAGGAGAGAGCTAGGAGGACACTGCCATCTAGCGGACGGCTGGTCTGTGTTCCGGTCTAACGTTACACTCCTTGTACTCTGTGCTCTGGTGGCAGAGTGCAACCAAATATGGCACTGCACTTAATAACCATAACTTAATTTCACTTTTAGTAACTTAATTTCAGGACAAAATCAATAAAGCTTTCACTGATACCCCCGGCCCCGCCCACTGATACCCCCGGCCCCGCCCACTGATACCCACGGCCCGCACCCTCCTTTCGTTTGTCCTGTACGTATTTTCTCTTTAATTCTGCATAGTTGTTTATGACCACCATATGGCTCCAGGGTTAGGGTGGGTAGACTAGAGGACAGCAGACACCATATGGCTCCAGGGTTAGGGTGGGTAGACTAGAAGACAGCAGACACCATATGGCTCCAGGGTTAGGGTGGGTAGACTAGAGGACAGCAGACACCATATGGCTCCAGGGTTAGGGTGGGTAGACTAGAGGCAGACACCATATGGCTCCAGGGTTAGGGTGGGTAGACTAGAAGACAGCAGACACCATATGGCTCCAGGGTTAGGGTGGGTAGACTAGAGGACAGCAGACACCATATGGCTCCAGGGTTAGGGTGGGTAGACTAGAGACAGACACCATTTGACTCCAGGGTTAGGGTGGGTAGACTAGAGACAGACACCATTTGACTCCAGGGTTAGGGTGGGTAGACTAGAGGACAGCAGACACCATATGACTCCAGGGTTAGGGTGGGTAGACTAGAGACAGACACCATTTGACTCCAGGGTTAGGGTGGGTAGACTAGAGGACAGCAGACACCATATGGCTCCAGGGTTAGGGTGGGTAGACTAGAGACAGCAGACACCATATGACTCCAGGGTTAGGGTGGGTAGACTAGAGACAGACACCATATGACTCCAGGGTTAGGGTGGGTAGACTAGAAGACAGCAGACACCATATGACTCCAGGGTTAGGGTGGGTAGACTAGAGGACAGCAGACACCATATGGCTCCAGGGTTAGGGTGGGTAGACTAGAGGCAGACACCATATGACTCCAGGGTTAGGGTGGGTAGACTAGAGGCAGACACCATATGGCTCCAGGGTTAGGGTGGGTAGACTAGAGACAGACACCATATGACTCCAGGGTTAGGGTGGGTAGACTAGAGACAGCAGACACCATATGACTCCAGGGTTAGGGTGGGTAGACTAGAGGCAGACACCATATGGCTCCAGGGTTAGGGTGGGTAGACTAGAGACAGACACCATATGACTCCAGGGTTAGGGTGGGTAGATTAGAGACAGACACCATATGGCTCCAGGGTTAGGGTGGGTAGACTAGAGACAGACACCATATGACTCCAGGGTTAGGGTGGGTAGACTAGAGGACAGCAGACACCATATGGCTCCAGGGTTAGGGTGGGTAGACTAGAGGCAGACACCATATGACTCCAGGGTTAGGGTGGGTAGACTAGAGGCAGACACCATATGGCTCCAGGGTTAGGGTGGGTAGACTAGAGACAGACACCATATGACTCCAGGGTTAGGGTGGGTAGACTAGAGGCAGACACCATATGGCTCCAGGGTTAGGGTGGGTAGACTAGAGACAGACACCATATGGCTCCAGGGTTAGGGTGGGTAGACTAGAGACAGACACCATATGACTCCAGGGTTAGGGTGGGTAGACTAGAGGACAGCAGACACCATATGACTCCAGGGTTAGGGTGGGTAGACTAGAGACAGCCGACACCATATGACTCCAGGGTTAGGGTGGGTAGACTAGAGGCAGACACCATATGGCTCCAGGGTTAGGGTGGGTAGACTAGAGACAGACACCATATGGCTCCAGGGTTAGGGTGGGTAGACTAGAGACAGACACCATATGACTCCAGGGTTAGGGTGGGTAGACTAGAGACAGACACCATATGGCTCCAGGGTTAGGGTGGGTAGACTAGAGGACAGCAGACACCATATGACTCCAGGGTTAGGGTGGGTAGACTAGAGACAGAAACCATATGGCTCCAGGGTTAGGGTGGGTAGACTAGAGACAGACACCATATGGCTCCAGGGTTAGGGTGGGTAGACTAGAGGCAGCCAACTTGGTGTCTGCTTCTGCCAAAAAAATGTAATGAGCAAGCCTTCCTTCATGACCAAATTGGTATAGAATCAGCTTGGACCTTATTTTTTTTACATTTTCAGTGGTATTGTTAACAAACACTTCCCCATAAAGAAAATGAGAATTTAACACAGTTTCAGCCCCTAATTCGACCGTGATCTGGTAGAGTTACTCCACATCAAGAATTGCATTTGGCAAAAAGCTCGGCACACGCATACTCAGGCTGACTGGCTCTCGTTCAGGCAATTGAGAAATCAGTGCACTCAGGCTATCCGGAAGGCCAAAGTTAGTTAATTTAAGGAGAAGCTCTCTGTGGGTCTAACCCCAAGAAGTTCTGGAAAACGGTTAAAGACCTGGAGAATAAACCCTCCTCCTCACAGCTGCCCCTTAATGTTGATGATGTGGTTGTTACTGACAAGAAGCACATGGCTGAGCTCTTTAATCACCACTTCATTAAGTCAGGATTCCTATTTGACTCAGCCATGCCTCCTTGCCCGTCCACCATTTCCTCATCTCCCACCCCTTCTAATGTGACTAGCCTCGATGCTCCTCCCTCTTTTTCCCCTGCCCCACTTCAAAGTTTCCCCCTGCAGGCGGTCACTGAGTCCGAGGTGCTAAAGGAGCTCCTTAAACTTGACCCCAAAAACCCTTTCTTCTTTAAGGTTGCTGCTCCCATCATCACTAAGCCTATCTCTGACCTTTTTAACTTGTCTCTTGTCTCTGGCGAGGTTCCCATTGCTTGGAAGGCAGCTATGGTGCGTCATTTATTTAAATGGGGAGATCAAGCTGATCCTAACTGTTAAAGGCCAATTTCTATTTTGCCCTATTTTTCAAAAGTGTTGGAAAAACGTGTCAATAATCAAATGACTGGCTTTCTTGATGTCTATAGTATTCTCTCTGGTGTGCAATCTGGTTTCCGCTCAGGTTATGGATGTGTCACTGCCACCTTAAAGGTCCTCAATGATGTCACCATTGCCCTTGATTCAAAATGTTGTGCTGCTATTTTTATTGACTTGACCAAAGCTTTTGATATGGTAGACCATTCCATTCTTATGGGCCGGCTAAGGAGTATTGGTGTCTCTGAGGGGTCTTTGGCCTGGTTTGCTAACTACCTCTCTCAAAGAGTGCAGTGTATAAAGTCAGAACATCTGCTGTCTCAGCCACTGCCTGTCACCAAGGTAGTACCCTGAGGCTCGATCCTAGGCCCCACGCTCTTCTCAATTTACATCAACAACATAGCTCAGGCAGTAGGACGCTCTCTCATCCCTTTATATGCAGATGATAGTCTTATGATACAGCTGGTCCCTCCCCGGATTTTGTGTTAAATGCTCTACAACAAAGCTTTCTTAGTATTCAACAGTGGTATAAAACCATCATTTTAAATATGAAGTTGTTCTTAACTGACTTGCCTAGTTAAATAAAATAAATACAAAATAAAATATTCTAGCCACTATGGACACTGCAATTTTGAAATGGGATAGAACTCTCGTAGACGCTCATTTCAACCCTACTCCTCGACGAGAGCCTCCAAGAGCGAAATGCTCTGAATTTATGAATGGACAATCTGACAGTGCTCTGATTTGACGAATGTCCTGAGCGCACTCTGATTGCACTCTGCCACTCCAGAGTGAATTTACGAGCGCACCCTAAAACAAGCGAGACCACAGCCTGTCGTTTCCAACAACAAATGAGAACAACCGAGTCATAGTGGGCAGAGCCAAGCACAAGCTAGCGAGATCCTATTGGCCCGTTCTAGTAGATATCTGCATATTTCCGTTAGGGAACGCCTACTCTGTGTGCAATAACTCAATTCAACCTTTGCACTCCTTCTAAACAACGAGATTTTTTTTTTTACAACTTTAGCAAAGGTTAAAGTCTACTAAATGTAGTCCACTCTGTTCATATCAGAGTCTAGTTTTGGGAACAGAACACTGTATTGAAATCAAAATGTTTCATCGATGAGAAAATGTGCAGAATGTCGGCCAAAATCGATCTCCTTCCATCTTGTCCCACTGGGCTTCCTCTCACTGCCATGGAAACGCCAAGCGGATGCTTCACATTTATACATAAGGTGAAATGTCTGTCTCATAGTTCTATCTGTGGCTGAACGTTTTCACCGCCTCCCACGCCATGTTCGCGCTGCCCAACGGTCCCCCGACCACATGTCTCACCGCTTTCCTTCCATTGAAAATGAATGGTAAGCGGTGTCGGTACACGCTTCGCCTCTTCCTCTCTGCTGAAACTAGCGAGCGAAACAGCGCCCCTCTGTCTTACTATATGTAGCACATGTATCTGATGCTGTCTGGTCGGGAAAAGTATGACATGCCATACTCCTTACGTCCAGACAGTATCAGAGGGGAGGGGCGCTGTTTCGCTCTATCTGAGATTGAGTCTTTCTCGGTCAAATAAATGATAAATAAATACATTATCTGGATGGGCAAGGAGGTACGGTAGGGCGGACCAGAACCCCTAGGCCCCGTCCATAAATCCGGCCCTGTACAGGTATAGCCTGGTACATGATCGAGATTATTATGGACAAAAGTGCAAGATTCATTTTATTTGTCTAATGGCGGCTAAGCATCGATAATCATGTCACCAGAATAAGACTCTTGATATTTATTGAAAGGAGCATCAACCTCATCTCTGTGCACTTTCACCACCCTGTTAAATTCATCATAATTTATTTAATTTGTAGCCTAATAAACTGCATGCTTTCCCATGATGTCATGGCATTTTTTATCAGAAAAGTAGGCAACTTTTCTTGCATAAAAAGGTTGGATGGAAACCTGGTTAATTAATTTCAAGACATTTTGAGGATGCTGGATTTATACACTACATTACAAAATCATGGGCATTAATATGGAGTTGGTCCCCCCCTTTCTGCTATAACAGCCTCCACTCTTCTGGGAAGGCTTTCCACTAGATGTTGGAACATTGCTGTGGGGACTTGCTTCCATTCAGCCTCAAGAGCATTTAGTGAGGTCGGGCACTGATTCTGGATGATTAGGCCTGGCTCGCAGTCAGCGTTCCAATTCATCCCAAAGGTGTTCGATGGGGTTAAAGTCAGGGCTCTGTACAGGCCAGTCAAGTTCTTCCACATCGATCTCGACAAAGCATTTCTGTATTTGTAAAGGTGTAATTAAGTTGTTAAATTCCTGCATAAAATGGGTATTATGCCACCTCCTGTTAGATTCGTGTGTTTACATTGTCTAATACACTTAGTGATAAATGTATGGGATTCTGGGTAATCCACAGCAGATTTATGGAGAATTGCTGTGGGTGAGGTGAAAATTAAATGGTCCCGGGATAGAAATGTATAAAGTTGACATTACATCATAAAATCCACCTTTTACATCGTACATTAACAATTTATGTTATTAGTAACTACTGTTGTTGGTTTGGCGTCAAATAAGCCACTCTTTATATGTTATTTGCCAAATCTCAGTTTTCCATGTGGGTTTTATGCTAAAGTTCCCTCTTTGAAGTCGGTAGCTGACTGGAAAATGCATCTTCTTTAGGAGGGCTATTTATATCCCGTCACTAATGATCATCCACACTGTGTGTGTCCCATCATTGCAGGTAATTTATGACAAATGTATAAAGTCTTTGTTTAATAAACCCAGCCAGCGTATTAGCCTGGTTTTGTTAGTTTAGGAAAATATGTTGTACATTCCAGGTGTATTATATTTCTTCGCCACAAGAGGGGGACATTGATACATTTTCCAGGTTCATTTGATATATTTTGAATACTAAAATGGATGATGGTTTATTATGATGTTGTGAGTATGAGATTACACATAGAAACAATGTATTTTTATTATTATAGTAAATTAGGAATGATTAGAAATGGTTAAATCCACAATATGATCACAATGACCTTGATAGACATTTCGATTTTTTATTTTTTTGTTTGTGTATATTATACAGCAGATTTATGGAAAATTGCTGTGGGGAGTGCTATTTATATCACGTCGACTAATAATCATTCATCCATGCTGTGTGTCTCATCATTGCAGCTTTGGAAATAAATGAACTAGTTCAATAAAGGTTAAATAAATAAATTTTAAAAATCCATCCATTGCTCCTTCCTGTGTTGACTCGCTGACTTGAGGGACGAGGCCAGGAAGGTCACATATGGACGAGGCTTTGTGCACGGGGGCATTGTCATGCTGGAACAGGAAAGGGCCTTTTCCAACCTGTTCCCACAACGTTGGAAGCACAGAAGCGTTAAGATTTGTGGTCTCGTGTGGCTCAGTTGGTAGAGCATGGCGCTTGCAACGCCAGGGTTGTGGGTTCAATTCCCACGGGGGGACCAGTGTTCAATTCCCATGGGGGGACCAGGATGAATATGTATGAACTTTCCAATTTGTAAGTCGCTCTGGATAAGAGCGTCTGCTAAATGACTTAAATGTAAATGTAAGATTTCCCTTCACTGGAACTAAGGGCCCAGACCATTATTCCTCATCCACCAAACTTTACAGTTGGCACTATGCATTGGGGCAGATGGCATCTGCCAAACCCAGAAACTGCCAGATGGTGAAACATGATTCATCACTCCAGAGAACATATTTCCACTGCTCCAGAGTCCAATGGTGGTGAGCTTTACACCACTCCAGCCAACGCTTGGCATTGGGCATGGTGATCTTAGGCTGCTCAGCCATGGAAACCCATTTCATGAAACTCCAGATGAACAGTTCTTGTGCTGACGTTGCTTCCTGGGGAAGTTTGGAACTCGGTAGTTAGTGTTGTAACCGAGGACTGATTCATTTTACAAGGTCCTGTTTTGTGAGATTGTGTGGCCTACCACTTCTTGGCTGAGTCATTGTTGTTCCTAGAAGTTTCCACTTTACAATAACAGCACTTACAGTTGACCGGGGCAGCTCTAGCAGAACAGACATTTGACCACGTTGAAAGTCACTGAGCTCTTCAGTAAGGCCATTCTACTGCCAATTCTTGTCTATGGAGATCGCATGGCTGTGTGCTCGATTTTATACACCCGTCAGCAACGAGTGTGGCTGAAATAGCTGATTCTCCTCATTTGAAGTGATGTCCACATACTTATGTATATATAGTGTATAGTGTATAGTGTATTTAATGAACATGTGCAGGTTGCCTACAGGATAATTTTAAAGCAGCCTAATCAGATTAAAACATTGTGACTGGTTGTGTTTATGCCACATTAAAAAAGGGAATACATTTTAAAAGTTAAATTATACATATTTAGGCAATATTTAATTTTAGCGTTCTAGGTGCTTGAGGAATAGTCGCTCTGATTGGACAGGAGGCTAAACACGTGTTTCCTGAATAACCGGGCCTGCTGGGAACATAATGTGGCCAGATCATTATAGGACGACGATGATCTGCAACAGACAGCACATTCAGTGGAATACTTGTATTGTCCCTAAACAAGATCAATAGGGGAGATGTTTCAAATGAAATCAAACTTTATTTGTCACATGCGCCGAATGCCAACAAGTGTAGACCTTACTGTGAAATGCTGAATACAAGCCCTTAACTCTTCTTGGACTGCATTGTTGGTTAACAAAATATTGACCAAATAAACTAAAGTAAAAAAATTATAAAAAGTAACACAATAAAATAACGAGGCTAAATACATGGGGTGCCGGTACCGAGTCGGTGTGTGGGGGTACAGGTTAGAGGTAATTTGTACATGTAGGTAGGGGTGAAGTGACGATGCATAGATAATAAACAGAGAGTAGCAGCAGTGTACAGTTTCAGCTGTGTCTCATGTCTTCACTGTTCTTTCATGATGCCTCTCCACTGCATATCAGCTACTCCTATCTGCTCTTGTCGATTCATATAGAAAACGTATGCAGCTTTTAACATTTTGATGTGTGGTATGATCGCTAGTTAGCCTATTGCAGATCTGAACAGCCGACCCACTATTGACACTATGAATGGTGGAGAGTCCGTTACACTGGTAGTGACCTGTGGTATTGTAAACGTTAGCACACTGAAAAACAGTGCATGAGGGAAATACCAAAACACCTTGGTAGGGGTGAAGTGACTATGCATAGATAATAAACAGATGCAAGCAGATGAGGACATGTGACTGTATGGAAGAAATTGTATAGTAAAACCTGCAAAAGAGTGAATGTAAACCAGGAAACAAACACACTACTCCCCCCCCCCCCCCCTAAATGTAACAACAACAAAAAAGTGTTAATCACTTCCAGCTATAACATGTTGAAATCAATAGCACAGGGGCCAAAAGTTTGGTGCGTATGCCCTGTTTAAACAAACACTATTTAACATCACTGGTTAGAAGACAATTTGTTGAAGACAGTTATCTAAATTCTAGAATGTCGGACGGAGATTCTGGGTGATTCTTAAATGAATCCTCAACTCACAGTTCTACAAAAGGTAGTTCTACAAAGTGACAGAGATTGGCTTTCATTTGAGTGAAATCCGTGTATTTGTTTGCCATCGACTTTTATACAGAGAAGTTTATGTCCTGAGATGGACAGGCGCCTATAGTACCAAGCCAAATATATGAATCTGTTTAAAGCAATCAATTTACTGTATTCGTGATGACTGTAAACTTTTATATGAACGTCACCAATCTGAAGCAAAAAGGATGTGTAATTCTGCGGTGAAAATGCAGTGCCACAAACTGTCCACATTGGGGAAATTGGCATAATATCAAATAAACGTGACAAAATAATTAAATATTTTAATTTAGGATGATAGTAAATGAAGCACACTCATTTTTAACAACAATTACATCTATTTCTTACTACTTTAAACCATGGCGTTTTAAAATGCTTTCAAGCAAAATGTAACTGCGCTCTAGAACTTCCGTAGTGACTTACATAAAAATAAAAAATAGCGCTGCACTCAATATCCCCCAAAATATTATTTGAATTTACTTTATTTATTTTAAAACACGGATAATAAATTACAAAACATTGTAAGCATCTTTTTAGGTCATGGCTAGATGGGATCCAGCTTTTGTCAAAATAACGTCAGATTTGTATTTATATTAATTAATGGATTTGTATTCATTATGGATCTACATTAGCATATTTTTACGTTTCGTGGCAGGTTTGGAGAACTTACGCTGCAGGTTATGATACTGAACGTAGCAGGTTAGGAGAACTAGGTTAAGGTTAGGAAAAGAGTTAGGGTTAGTTAAAATACAAAGAATCAACTTTTTTTTACGTTAATTTGACAAAAGTTGGATCCCTTCTAGCCACGATTCTGTTTTTATTTGATCCACTTTTTCCCCCTAGTCATCCAAGTGACGTGCGTCATGACGCCGCGTCTCTTTGTGTGGTTCATCTAGCGGCGACATTTGTTGTTATTTTCGCTACAACTGAAAAATACAAGACCGACCGTTTTTTGTTGTTGACCCATTCTATTACAAGCAGGCTGCCCATTCCAAGCATCCACGTCGGCTTGTGACATCTCGATATCAACCTAGTAATGGACTCAGACGAAGGCTATAACTATGACTTCGACGAGGACGAATGCAGCGAAGACAGCGGCGCAGAGGAACCGGGGGACGACACCCTGGAGCTAGGCGAGGACGAGGTGGAACTGGTCGATCCCGCCGAGGCTGGAGGGGAGCGGGACGAGGGTTTGGAGACCGGGGGAAGTGGTCATGGGACCGGGCAAGAGGAAGAGGACTACCGCTTCGAAGTGCTGACTGCCGAGCAGATACTCCAGCATATGGTGGAGTGTATCAGGGAGGTCAACGAGGTCATCCAGGTGAGGTATTACGCGGCATGTCGGTGCAGGAAAGACCGGGGACTGTGGAAAGTTGACAGGCCACTACGCTGCTGTTAGCTAGACAAATCGTACAAATAAACGGGTAATTTAGATAGCTAACTAGTTAACTGAAGACAAATGTGTTTTGCTAGCGTCTTACATGTTATCGACTAAAGTTGTTTCGCTATCTGGCTTGTAAGTAACGTTAGGTAGATAAGTCAGGTAGCTAGCTAAGCTAACTCGCAACCGGAAGCTAATGAACGTCAACTAGGAAAGTTTAAGTTGATTAGCTAACGTCAACTAGGCAAGGTGATTAGCTAGATGTTTCTTTCAAATTTCCGTACAAGTTAACGTTAGCTAGTTTATCAATTAATCATGAAACATTGCTGTATACGTTAGCTAGTTAGTTATGTGCCTCCCAAACAGCCCTTCTGTGAACAAAGTATCTGTCAGGTAGCATATTTCCCCCCCCCAGCATTACTATCGTTTCGTAAAACTGCCCATAGGGATGTGGTCAGCTGACCGTGCCCCACTGCCCCTAGTCAGTTTCATAATAACCTCAGCAATAACAACAACACATTTTCAACCATGATCCAGTGCCTCTGGTCTGAAGAGGCAGTCCAAGGATTAACAGTCGGACACCCTATCTAGCTGAATTGGTAGAACTAAATGTTCTATATGTGTATCGGCACAGTCTGGTGTAGCTAAGAATATAACTCTAATTTTGACAATGTAATATCTTTAAATTGTCAACATTGAAGTTAAATTCTAAGCTAAGCCTGGGCATGAATCCTAGAGGTGGAACTCAACTGTACAGTATGTAGGTCTAGTCTCAAATCAAATGTTATTTTGTCACATGCTTGGTAAACAACGGGTGTTGACTAACAGTGAAATGCTTAGTTACGGGCCTTCCCAACAACGCAGAGAGAAAGGAAATAGAAAAGTTAAACACTTAATAATAAACACACAATGAGTAAGGATAACTTGGCTTTATACACAGGGTACCAGTACCGAGTCCATGTGCAGGGGTACAAGGTAGATATATACAGTACCAGTCAAACGTTTGGACACCTACTCATTCAAGGTTTTTATTTATTTTATTTTTTTACTATTTTCTACATTGTAGAATAATAGTGAAGACATTTTGGAGTAACCAAAGTGTTAAACAAATCAAAATATATTTGAGATTCTTTAAAGTTGCCTTGATGACAGCGTTGCGCACACTTAGCATTCTCTCAACCAGCTTCACGAGGTAGTCACCTGGAATGCATTTAATTTAACAGGTGTGCCTTGTTAAAAGTACATTTGTGGAATTTTGAGTTTCATAGCAACGTGTCTGAATACTTATCTAAATAAGGTAAATCTGTTTTTATTTTCTAATACAATTGCAAAAAATTATAAAAACCAGTTTTTGCTTTGTCTTTATGGGGTATTGTGTTCATACAATGCATTCGGAAAGTATTCAGACCCCTTCACTTTTTCCACATTTTGTTACGTTACAGCCTTATTCTAAAAAAAAATCTAAAATTATTGGTGTGGAAAATTTATAATTTTTTAGAACAAGGCTGTAACGTAGCAAAATTTGCAAAAAAGTGAAGGGGTCTGAATACTTTCCCGAATGCTCTGTATGAACATGTCTACCTCATACCCCTGCACACCGACTCGGTACTGGTATCCTGTGTACTGTACAGTATATAGCCAAGTTATTGTTACTCATTGTGTATTTATTCCATGTTATGGTCTATTTTTCTCCTTGTGTTGTTGGGAAGTAAGGCCCGTAAATCAGCATTTCACTGTTAGTCGACACCTGTTGTTTTCCCGAAGCGTGTGACAAATCAAATGTGGTTTGACAAACGGAGTTGGAATTCTTCACGCTCCAACTGCTGCCTGCATATCTTCCTATACATGATCTCTTTGTATGAAAATGTTTCCATACACCTGTACAGCAAGCAATGATCCAGAGTTAGCCAATCAGTTGATGATCTGCCCCCATTCTTCTTCTTTTTTTTTATAACACCATGACATGATAGAAGCTAACTTCCTTATTCATCAGGGTATTACACGACAGTCAAACCTCTTGTATTCTCTTGCCTTCATCTGAAATGTTAAAACCAACACATCAGTTGCTGGCTGCTGATTTAGATTCAAAAATCAGATTTTATTTTATTTTTATGAATGTGGTTTTTGGTTGCCACAGTGTTGAGACACCAGCGTGACAGTGGTTGTGTCCCAAATGTGACTTAATTCCCTTTTATAGTGGCTCTGGTCAAAAGTAGTGCACTATATAGGGAATAGGGTGCCATTTTGGAAATTGGGACGCAGACTCTCCCCTAAATATAGCAGGCAGTTGATCACCAGACCAGGTCAAAAAATTACAATATAGCCGCCTCCCGTCGGGCCCCGTAGGAGCCGCCTCCCGTCGGGCCCCGTAGGAGCCGCCTCCCGTCGGGCCCCGTAGGAGCCGCCTCCCGTCGGGCCCCGTAGGAGCCGCCTCCTGTCATAATATACAGTGTCACCAGGAGCAGTAGCCCTATGGCTACATTATTCAAGCTGTGCTTTTGAACCAAACAGAGGATTGTAGTAATGAATTAGGGCACTTGGTTTTGCACAATTGTCACATGACCTAAATTTTAACCTTTTTTTTTATTTCAAGCTTTTTCATCAAACTTGACTTTTTTTTTAAAATTTTACGCCCAATGGTCAAATCAAATTTTATTTGTCACGCGCTGAAATACAATAGTACAACAGTGAAATGCTTACTTACAAAGCCCTTAACTAGCAATGCTTTAAGTGTTAAATAAAAAAGAAAAGTAACATAATTAAACAGCAGCAGGAAAATAACAGTAGTGAGGCTATATACAGGGTGTTACGGTACAGAGTCAATGTGGAGGCTATATACAGGGTGTTATGGTACAGAGTCAATTTGGAGGCAATATACAGGGGGTACCGGTACAGAGTCAATGTGGAGGCTATATACAGGGTGTTACGGTACAGAGTCAATGTGGAGGCTATATACAGGGTGTTACGGTACAGAGTCAATGTGGAGGCTATATACAGGGGGTACCGGTACAGAGTCAGTGTGGAGGCTATATACAGGGGGTACCGGTACAGAGTCAGTGTGGAGGCTATATACAGGGGGTACCGGTACAGAGTCAATGTGGAGGCTATATACAGGGGGTACCGGTACAGAGTCAATGTGGAGGCTATATACAGGGGGTACCGCTACAGTGTCAATGTGGAGGCTATATACAGGGGTTACCGGTACAGAGTCAATGTGGAGGCTATATACAGGGGGTACCGGTACAGAGTCAATGTGGAGGCTATATACAGGGGGTACCGGTACAGTGTCAATGTGGAGACTATATACAGGGGGTACCGCTACAGTGTCAATGTGGAGGCAATATACAGGGGGTACTGGTACTGAGTCAAAGTGGAGGCAATATACAGGGGGTACCGGTTAGTCAAGGTAATTGAGGTAATATGTACATGTAGGTCGGTGTAAAGTAACTATGCATAGATAATAAACAGAGAGTAGCAGCAGCGTAAAAGAGGGGTCTGGGTAGCCCTTTGATTAGCTGTTCAGAAGTCTTATGGCTTGGGAGTAGAAGCTCTTAAGGAGCCTTTTGGACCTAGACTTGGCGCTCCGGTACCGCTTGCCGTGTGGTAGCGCAGAGAACAGTCTGACTAGGGTGGCTGGAGTCTTTGACAATTTTAGGGCCTTCCTCTGACACCGCCTGGTATAGAGGTCCTGGGTGGCAGGAAGCTTGGCCCCAGTGATGTACTGGGCCGTACGCACTACCCTCTGTAGTGCCTTGCACTTGCGACTTGCGGTCGGAGGCCGAGCAGTTGCCATACCAGGCAGTTGACCAACCAGTCAGGATGACCAACCAGTCAGGATGCTCTCGATGGTGCAGCTTTGGAACCTTTTGAGAATCTGAGGACCCCATGCCAAATCTTTTCAGTCTCCTGAGGGAGAATAGGTCCAACACCATCCCTTAAGCTTTCTCATTTCTGGATAACTCTTCAAAATACAGGATAATCTCTTGCTTTATCACATGACTGCGTATAACACAAAGTCGTAGTTATGACCAGTGATGAGGTTTGACTGGTACTCACACATATTGTCTATGTTATAATAATCACTAGTGTTTTTTTTTTTTTTTTTAATGGTGACAACAACATTATAAACCTGTCCTAGGCCATAATCATTTAAATGTTGTATCTTAGCCTCCTTAGCATTATCATAATACCAGCAGTCAAACATTAGCGACCGTTTTCCATGTGTAGGCCTAATGTTGAACTGTGTAGGGTGCTAACTTGTTGCGTTTCTCTGTCTCCATTTTTTAGAATCCTGCAACGATCACCAGAATCCTTCTGAGTCACTTCAACTGGGACAGAGAGAAGCTCATGGAAAGGTGAACGGCTAGGGTTTATTTATCCAGTTTTTATATGATTGGTTTCATTCTGCTGGGTTTTCAAAAAGACGCTGTGATGACGTGTTTGTTGTCAAAGCTTGTTTCTGCCTCTCGCTCTCCTTTTTAAAAAATTCTATTCGTTTTTTTATTGGCATGACGTGTTGATCCATATTGCCAAACACAACGTTCCAATAGAAATGAACTGTGTGTGTGTGTGTGTGTGTGTGTGTGTGTGTGTGTGTGTGTGTGTGTGTGTGTGTGTGTGTGTGTGTGTGTGTGTGTTCAGTTGAAAGGGCTTTAATGGCATGGGAAACATATGTTAACATTACCAAAGCAAGTGAAGTAGATAATAAACAAAAGTGAAATAAACAAAAATAAATGATCAGTAAACATTACTCACTAAGGTTCTAAAGTTATATATTTCTATTTACGTGTGTCTGTTTACAGTGTTGTAACGATGTACAAATAGTTAAAGGAAAATTAATGAACATAAATATGGGTTGTATTTACAGTGAATTCTGAAAGTATTGAGTATTATTGACTTCACTTTTCCCACATTGTGTTACGTTTCAGCCTTATTCTAAAAACGGATTACATTTTTCACCTCATCCATCGACACACAATACCCCAATAATGACAAAGCAAAAAATAAAAACATTTTTTTTAGGAATGTATAAAACACTTTTCATCTGTTTTTAAGATGAGGCTGTAACGTAACACTGTGGGAAAGGTCAAGGGGTCTGAATACTTTCCCAATGCGGTGGACAATGGTGTTTGTTCTTCACTGGTTGACCTTTTCTTGTGGCAACAGGTCACAAATCTTGCTGCTGTGATGTCACACTGTGGTATTTCACCCAGTAGATATGGGAGTTTATCAAAATTGGATTTGTTTTCGAATTCTTTGTGGGTCTGTATAATCTGAGGGAAATATGTGTCTCTAATATGGTCATACATTGGGCAGGAGGTTAGGAAGTGCAGCTCAGTTTCCACCTCATTTTGTGGGCAGTGAGCGCACAGCCTGTCTTCTCTTGAGAGCCATGTCTGCCTACGGCGGCCTTTCTCAATAGCAAGGCTATGCTCACGGAGCCTGTACATAGTCAAAGCTTTCCTTAAGTTTGGGTCAGTCACAGTGGTCAGGTATTCTGCCACTGTGTACTCTCTGTTTAGGGCCAAATAGCATTCTAGTTTGCTCTGTTTTTTTTAAATTCTTTCCAATGTGTCAAGTAATATTATTTTTGTTTTCTCATGATTTGGTTGGGTCTAATTGTGTTGCTGTCCTGGGGCTCTGTGGGGTGTGTTTGTGTTTGTGAACAGAGCCCTAGGACCAGCTTGCTTAGGGGACTCTTCTCCAGGTTCATCTCTCTGTAGGTGATGGCTTTGTTATGGAAGGTTTGGGAATCGCTTCCTTTTATGTGGTTGTAGAATTTGACGGCTCTTTTCTGGATTTTGATAATTAGCGGGTATCGGCCTAATTCTGCTCTGCATGCATTACTTGGTGTTTTATGTTGTATACCGGGGATATATTTGCAGAATTCTGCATGCAGTCTCAATTTGGTGTTTGTCCCATTTTGTGAATTCTTGGTTGGTGAGCGGACACCAGACCTCACAACCATAAAGGGCAACGGGTTCTATAACTGATTCAAGTATTTTTAGCCAGATCCTAATTGGTATGTTGAATTTATGTTCCTTTTGATGGCATAGAAGGCCCTTCTTGCCTTGTCTCTTAATAAATCGTTCACAGCTTTGTGGAAGTTACCTGTGGCGCTGGATATTTAGGCCGAGGTATGTACAGTTTGTCGTGTGCTCTAGGGCAACGACGTCTAGATGGAATGTGTATTTGTGATCCTGGCAACTGGACCTTTTTTTTGGGAAAACCATTATTTTAGTCTTACTGAGATTTACTGTCAGGGCCCAGGTCTGACAGAATCTGTGCAGAAGATCTAGGTGCTGCTGTAGGCCCTCGGTTGGGGACAGAGGGTGAGGCCCGAGTGCTGCAGACTGTTCTAGTGCCCTCGCCAATTCTCTCTCCTCTCCCTCTCCTGTTCCTCCTCTTCTCTCTGCAGGTATTTCGATGGTAATGTGGATAAGCTGTTCTCCGAGTGCCACGTCATCAACCCCTGTAAGAAGTCGAGGACAAGACTGATGAGCACAAGATCCGCTGCTCAGGACCTGCCGTGTCAGATCTGCTATCTCAACTACCCCAACTCAGTCAGTCCCGTCATATATTATAATTATATTACTTACCTTTATATTATCTAAACTACCCCAACTCAGTCAGTCCCGTCATATATTATAATTATATTACTTACCTTTATATTATCTCAACTACCCCAACTCAGTCAGTCCCGTCATATATTATAATTATATTACTTGCCTTGTCATATCTGCTATCTAAACCCCCAACTCAGTCAGGTTTTTACCTTCTCAATATTTGTTTGTATCTGCCCCCCCCCCCCCCTCATTTCTATCTCTGGCTTTTCTGATAGATACATTATTGAGGAAAAATGTACTGACTGTGATAAGTGTCCCACCTAGCTATCTGGAGATGAATGTACTGACTATGACTGTGATATGTGGTTGTCTCACCTAGCTATCTGTAGATGAATGTACTGACTATGACTGTGATATGTGGTTGTCTCACCTAGCTATCTGTAGATGAATGTACTGACTATGACTGTGATATGTGGTTGTCTCACCTAGCTATCTGTAGATGAATGTACTGACTATGACTGTGATATGTGGTTGTCTCACCTAGCTATCTGGAGATGAATGTACTGACTGTGATATGTGGTTGTCTCACCTAGCTATCTGTAGATGAATGTACTGACTGTGATATGTGGTTGTCCCACCTAGCTATCTGGAGATGAATGTACTGACTATGACTGTGATATGTGGTTGTCTCACCTAGCTATCTGTAGATGAATGTACTGACTATGACTGTGATATGTGGTTGTCCCACCTAGCTATCTGTAGATCAATGTACTGACTATGACTGTGATATGTGGTTGTCCCTCCTAGCTATCTGTAGATGAATGTACTGACTATGACTGTGATATGTGGTTGTCCCACCTAGCTATCTGTAGATGAATGTACTGACTGTGATATGTGGTTGTCCCACCTAGCTATCTGTAGATGAATGTACTGACTGTGATATGTGGTTGTCCCACCTAGCTATCTGTAGATGAATGTACTGACTATGACTGTGATATGTGGTTGTCCCACCTAGCTATCTGTAGATGAATGTACTGACTATGACTGTGATATGTGGTTGTCCCACCTAGCTATCTGAAGATGAATGTACTGACTATGACTGTGATATGTGGTTGTCTCACCTAGCTATCTGTAGATGAATGTACTGACTATGACTGTGATATGTGGTTGTCCCACCTAGCTATCTGTAGATGAATGTACTGACTATGACTGTGATATGTGGTTGTCTCACCTAGCTATCTGGAGATGAATGTACTGACTATGACTGTGATATGTGGTTGTCCCACCTAGCTATCTGAAGATGAATGTACTGACTGTGATATGTGGTTGTCTCACCTAGCTATCTGTAGATGAATGTACTGACTGTGATATGTGGTTGTCTCACCTAGCTATCTGTAGATGAATGTACTGACTATGACTGTGATATGTGGTTGTCCCACCTAGCTATCTGGAGATGAATGTACTGACTGTGATATGTGGTTGTCTTACCTAGCTATCTGGAGATGAATGTACTGACTATGACTGTGATATGTGGTTGTCCCACCTAGCTATCTGGAGATGAATGTACTGACTGTGATATGTGGTTGTCCCACCTAGCTATCTGAAGATGAATGTACTGACTGTGATATGTGGTTGTCCCACCTAGCTATCTGGAGATGAATGTACTGACTGTGATATGTGGTTGTCTCACCTAGCTATCTGGAGATGAATGTACTGACTGTGATATGTGGTTGTCCCACCTAGCTATCTGTAGATGAATGTACTGACTATGACTGTGATATGTGGTTGTCTCACCTAGCTATCTGGAGATGAATGTACTGACTATGACTGTGATATGTGGTTGTCCCACCTAGCTATCTGTAGATGAATGTACTGACTGTGATATGTGGTTGTCCCACCTAGCTATCTGTAGATGAATGTACTGACTATGACTGTGATATGTGGTTGTCTCACCTAGCTATCTGTAGATGAATGTACTGACTATGACTGTGATATGTGGTTGTCCCACCTAGCTATCTGTAGATGAATGTACTGACTATGACTGTGATATGTGGTTGTCCCACCTAGCTATCTGTAGATGAATGTACTGACTGTGATATGTGGTTGTCCCACCTAGCTATCTGTAGATGAATGTACTGACTATGACTGTGATATGTGGTTGTCTCACCTAGCTATCTGTAGATGAATGTACTGACTGTGATATGTGGTTGTCCCACCTAGCTATCTGGAGATGAATGTACTGACTATGACTGTGATATGTGGTTGTCTCACCTAGCTATCTGGAGATGAATGTACTGACTATGACTGTGATATGTGGTTGTCCCACCTAGCTATCTGTAGATGAATGTACTGACTGTGATATGTGGTTGTCCCACCTAGCTATCTGTAGATGAATGTACTGACTGTGATATGTGGTTGTCTCACCTAGCTATCTGTAGATGAATGTACTGACTATGACTGTGATATGTGGTTGTCTCACCTAGCTATCTGTAGATGAATGTACTGACTGTGATATGTGGTTGTCCCACCTAGCTATCTGGAGATGAATGTACTGACTGTGACTGTGATATGTGGTTGTCTCACCTAGCTATCTGTAGATGAATGTACTGACTGTGATATGTGGTTGTCCCACCTAGCTATCTGTAGATGAATGTACTGACTGTGATATGTGGTTGTCTCACCTAGCTATCTGTAGATGAATGTACTGACTGTGATATGTGGTTGTCCCACCTAGCTATCTGTAGATGAATGTACTGACTATGATATGTGATTGTCTCACCTTGCTATCTGGAGATGAATGTACTGACTATGACTGTGATATGTGGTTGTCTCACCTAGCTATCTGAAGATGAATGTACTGACTATGACTGTGATATGTGGTTGTCTCACCTAGCTATCTGTAGATGAATGTACTGACTGTGATATGTGGTTGTCCCACCTAGCTATCTGGAGATGAATGTACTGACTGTGATATGTGGTTGTCCCACCTAGCTATCTGTAGATGAATGTACTGACTGTGACTGTGATATGTGGTTGTCTCACCTAGCTATCTGTAGATGAATGTACTGACTATGACTGTGATATGTGGTTGTCCCACCTAGCTATCTGTAGATGAATGTACTGACTATGACTGTGATATGTGGTTGTCCCACCTAGCTATCTGTAGATGAATGTACTGACTGTGATATGTGGTTGTCCCACCTAGCTATCTGTAGATGAATGTACTGACTATGACTGTGATATGTGGTTGTCTCACCTAGCTATCTGTAGATGAATGTACTGACTATGACTGTGATATGTGGTTGTCCCACCTAGCTATCTGTAGATGAATGTACTGACTGTGATATGTGGTTGTCCCACCTAGCTATCTGGAGATGAATGTACTGACTATGACTGTGATATGTGGTTGTCTCACCTAGCTATCTGTAGATGAATGTACTGACTATGACTGTGATATGTGGTTGTCCCACCTAGCTATCTGAAGATGAATGTACTGACTGTGATATGTGGTTGTCCCACCTAGCTATCTGTAGATGAATGTACTGACTATGACTGTGATATGTGGTTGTCTCACCTAGCTATCTGTAGATGAATGTACTGACTATGACTGTGATATGTGGTTGTCTCACCTAGCTATCTGTAGATGAATGTACTGACTATGACTGTGATATGTGGTTGTCTCACCTAGCTATCTGTAGATGAATGTACTGACTGTGATATGTGGTTGTCTCACCTAGCTATCTGTAGATGAATGTACTGACTATGACTGTGATATGTGGTTGTCTCACCTAGCTATCTGTAGATGAATGTACTGACTATGACAGTGATATGTGGTTGTCCCACCTAGCTATCTGTAGATGAATGTACTGACTGTGATATGTGGTTGTCCCACCTAGCTATCTGTAGATTAATGTACTGACTATGACTGTGATATGTGGTTGTCCCACCTAGCTATCTGTAGATGAATGTACTGACTATGACTGTGATATGTGGTTGTCCCACCTAGCTATCTGGAGATGAATGTACTGACTATGACTGTGATATGTGGTTGTCCCACCTAGCTATCTGTAGATGAATGTACTGACTGTGATATGTGGTTGTCTCACCTAGCTATCTGAAGATGAATGTACTGACTATGACTGTGATATGTGGTTGTCCCACCTAGCTATCTGGAGATGAATGTACTGACTGTGATATGTGGTTGTCCCACCTAGCTATCTGTAGATGAATGTACTGACTATGACTGTGATATGTGGTTGTCCCACCTAGCTATCTGGAGATGAATGTACTGACTATGACTGTGATATGTGGTTGTCCCACCTAGCTATCTGTAGATGAATGTACTGACTGTGATATGTGGTTGTCCCACCTAGCTATCTGTAGATGAATGTACTGACTATGACTGTGATATGTGGTTGTCCCACCTAGCTATCTGAAGATGAATGTACTGACTGTGATATGTGGTTGTCCCACCTAGCTATCTGGAGATGAATGTACTGACTGTGATATGTGGTTGTCTCACCTAGCTATCTGTAGATGAATGTACTGACTATGACTGTGATATGTGGTTGTCTCACCTAGCTATCTGTAGATGAATGTACTGACTATGACTGTGATATGTGGTTGTCCCACCTAGCTATACGTAGATTAATGTACTGACTATGACTGTGATATGTGGTTGTCTCACCTAGCTATCTGTAGATGAATGTACTGACTATGACTGTGATATGTGGTTGTCTCACCTAGCTATCTGTAGATGAATGTACTGACTATGACTGTGATATGTGGTTGTCCCACCTAGCTATCTGTAGATGAATGTACTGACTATGACTGTGATATGTGGTTGTCCCACCTAGCTATCTGTAGATGAATGTACTGACTATGACTGTGATATGTGGTTGTCCCACCTAGCTATCTGTAGATGAATGTACTGACTATGACTGTGATATGTGGTTGTCTCACCTAGCTATCTGTAGATGAATGTACTGACTGTGATATGTGGTTGTCTCACCT
This sequence comes from Salvelinus fontinalis, assembly GCF_029448725.1. Classification (NCBI taxonomy): domain Eukaryota; kingdom Metazoa; phylum Chordata; class Actinopteri; order Salmoniformes; family Salmonidae; genus Salvelinus; species Salvelinus fontinalis. The sequence goes on along the minus strand of NW_026600210.1, from coordinate 476,782 downwards.
AGCTATCTGTAGATGAATGTACTGACTATGACTGTGATATGTGGTTGTCCCACCTAGCTATCTGGAGATGAATGTACTGACTATGACTGTGATATGTGGTTGTCCCACCTAGCTATCTGTAGATGAATGTACTGACTATGACTGTGATATGTGGTTGTCCCACCTAGCTATCTGGAGATGAATGTACTGACTGTGATATGTGGTTGTCTTACCTAGCTATCTGTAGATGAATGTACTGACTATGACTGTGATATGTGGTTGTCCCACCTAGCTATCTGGAGATGAATGTACTGACTGTGATATGTGGTTGTCCCACCTAGCTATCTGGAGATGAATGTACTGACTGTGATATGTGGTTGTCTCACCTAGCTATCTGGAGATGAATGTACTGACTGTGATATGTGGTTGTCCCACCTAGCTATCTGTAGATGAATGTACTGACTGTGATATGTGGTTGTCCCACCTAGCTATCTGTAGATGAATGTACTGACTATGACTGTGATATGTGGTTGTCTCACCTAGCTATCTGTAGATGAATGTACTGACTGTGGTATGTGGTTGTCCCACCTAGCTATCTGTAGATGAATGTACTGACTATGACTGTGATATGTGGTTGTCTCACCTAGCTATCTGTAGATGAATGTACTGACTATGACTGTGATATGTGGTTGTCCCACCTAGCTATCTGTAGATGAATGTACTGACTATGACTGTGATATGTGGTTGTCCCACCTAGCTATCTGTAGATGAATGTACTGACTGTGATATGTGGTTGTCCCACCTAGCTATCTGTAGATGAATGTACTGACTGTGACTGTGATATGTGGTTGTCTCACCTAGCTATCTGTAGATGAATGTACTGACTATGACTGTGATATGTGGTTGTCTCACCTAGCTATCTGTAGATGAATGTACTGACTATGACTGTGATATGTGGTTGTCTCACCTAGCTATCTGTAGATGAATGTACTGACTATGACTGTGATATGTGGTTGTCCCACCTAGCTATCTGGAGATGAATGTACTGACTGTGATATGTGGTTGTCCCACCTAGCTATCTGTAGATGAATGTACTGACTATGACTGTGATATGTGGTTGTCCCACCTAGCTATCTGTAGATGAATGTACTGACTATGACTGTGATATGTGGTTGTCTCACCTAGCTATCTGTAGATGAATGTACTGACTATGACTGTGATATGTGGTTGTCCCACCTAGCTATCTGTAGATGAATGTACTGACTATGACTGTGATATGTGGTTGTCTCACCTAGCTATCTGTAGATGAATGTACTGACTATGACTGTGATATGTGGTTGTCCCACCTAGCTATCTGTAGATGAATGTACTGACTGAGATATGTGGTTGTCCCACCTAGCTATCTGAAGATGAATGTACTGACTGTGACTGTGATATGTGGTTGTCTCACCTAGCTATCTGTAGATGAATGTACTGACTGTGATATGTGGTTGTCCCACCTAGCTATCTGTAGATGAATGTACTGACTGTGATATGTGGTTGTCTCACCTAGCTATCTGTAGATGAATGTACTGACTGTGATATGTGGTTGTCCCACCTAGCTATCTGTAGATGAATGTACTGACTATGATATGTGATTGTCTCACCTAGCTATCTGTAGATGAATGTACTGACTGTGATATGTGGTTGTCTCACCTAGCTATCTGTAGATGAATGTACTGACTGTGATATGTGGTTGTCCCACCTAGCTATCTGGAGATGAATGTACTGACTATGACTGTGATATGTGGTTGTCTCACCTAGCTATCTGTAGATGAATGTACTGACTATGACTGTGATATGTGGTTGTCCCACCTAGCTATCTGTAGATGAATGTACTGACTGTGATATGTGGTTGTCCCACCTAGCTATCTGTAGATGAATGTACTGACTATGACTGTGATATGTGGTTGTCTCACCTAGCTATCTGTAGATGAATGTACTGACTATGACTGTGATATGTGGTTGTCCCACCTAGCTATCTGTAACTGAATGTACTGACTGTGATATGTGGTTGTCCCACCTAGCTATCTGGAGATGAATGTACTGACTATGACTGTGATATGTGGTTGTCTCACCTAGCTATCTGTAGATGAATGTACTGACTATGACTGTGATATGTGGTTGTCCCACCTAGCTATCTGAAGATGAATGTACTGACTGTGATATGTGGTTGTCCCACCTAGCTATCTGTAGATGAATGTACTGACTATGACTGTGATATGTGGTTGTCTCACCTAGCTATCTGTAGATGAATGTACTGACTATGACTGTGATATGTGGTTGTCTCACCTAGCTATCTGTAGATGAATGTACTGACTATGACTGTGATATGTGGTTGTCTCACCTTGCTATCTGTAGATGAATGTACTGACTGTGATATGTGGTTGTCTCACCTAGCTATCTGTAGATGAATGTACTGACTATGACTGTGATATGTGGTTGTCTCACCTAGCTATCTGTAGATGAATGTACTGACTATGACAGTGATATGTGGTTGTCCCACCTAGCTATCTGTAGATGAATGTACTGACTATGACTGTGATATGTGGTTGTCCCACCTAGCTATCTGTAGATGAATGTACTGACTATGACTGTGATATGTGGTTGTCCCACCTAGCTATCTGGAGATGAATGTACTGACTATGACTGTGATATGTGGTTGTCCCACCTAGCTATCTGTAGATGAATGTACTGACTGTGATATGTGGTTGTCTCACCTAGCTATCTGAAGATGAATGTACTGACTATGACTGTGATATGTGGTTGTCCCACCTAGCTATCTGAAGATGAATGTACTGACTATGACTGTGATATGTGGTTGTCCCACCTAGCTATCTGGAGATGAATGTACTGACTGTGATATGTGGTTGTCCCACCTAGCTATCTGTAGATGAATGTACTGACTATGACTGTGATATGTGGTTGTCTCACCTAGCTATCTGAAGATGAATGTACTGACTATGACTGTGATATGTGGTTGTCCCACCTAGCTATCTGTAGATGAATGTACTGACTATGACTGTGATATGTGGTTGTCCCACCTAGCTATCTGTAGATGAATGTACTGACTATGACATGTGGTTGTCCCACCTAGCTATCTGTAGATGAATGTACTGACTGTGATATGTGGTTGTCCCACCTAGCTATCTGTAGATGAATGTACTGACTATGACATGTGGTTGTCCCACCTAGCTATCTGTAGATGAATGTACTGACTGTGATATGTGGTTGTCCCACCTAGCTATCTGTAGATGAATGTACTGACTATGACTGTGATATGTGGTTGTCCCACCTAGCTATCTGGAGATGAATGTACTGACTGTGATATGTGATTGTCTCACCTAGCTATCTGTAGATGAATGTACTGACTGTGATATGTGGTTGTCTCACCTAGCTATCTGTAGATGAATGTACTGACTGTGATATGTGATTGTCTCACCTAGCTATCTGTAGATGAATGTACTGACTGTGATATGTGATTGTCCCACCTAGCTATCTGTAGATGAATGTACTGACTATGACTGTGATATGTGGTTGTCCCACCTAGCTATCTGAAGATGAATGTACTGACTATGACTGTGATATGTGGTTGTCTCACCTAGCTATCTGTAGATGAATGTACTGACTATGACTGTGATATGTGGTTGTCCCACCTAGCTATCTGTAGATGAATGTACTGACTGATATGTGGTTGTCTCACCTAGCTATCTGTAGATGAATGTACTGACTATGACTGTGATATGTGGTTGTCCCACCTAGCTATCTGTAGATGAATGTACTGACTATGACTGTGATATGTGGTTGTCCCACCTAGCTATCTGTAGATGAATGTACTGACTGAGATATGTGGTTGTCCCACCTAGCTATCTGAAGATGAATGTACTGACTGTGACTGTGATATGTGGTTGTCTCACCTAGCTATCTGTAGATGAATGTACTGACTGTGATATGTGGTTGTCCCACCTAGCTATCTGTAGATGAATGTACTGACTGTGATATGTGGTTGTCTCACCTAGCTATCTGTAGATGAATGTACTGACTGTGATATGTGGTTGTCCCACCTAGCTATCTGTAGATGAATGTACTGACTATGATATGTGATTGTCTCACCTAGCTATCTGTAGATGAATGTACTGACTATGACTGTGATATGTGGTTGTCCCACCTAGCTATCTGTAGATGAATGTACTGACTATGACTGTGATATGTGGTTGTCTCACCTAGCTATCTGGAGATGAATGTACTGACTATGACTGTGATATGTGGTTGTCTCACCTAGCTATCTGGAGATGAATGTACTGACTGTGATATGTGGTTGTCCCACCTAGCTATCTGTAGATGAATGTACTGACTGTGACTGTGATATGTGGTTGTCTCACCTAGCTATCTGTAGATGAATGTACTGACTATGACTGTGATATGTGGTTGTCCCACCTAGCTATCTGTAGATGAATGTACTGACTGTGATATGTGGTTGTCCCACCTAGCTATCTGGAGATGAATGTACTGACTATGACTGTGATATGTGGTTGTCTCACCTAGCTATCTGTAGATGAATGTACTGACTATGACTGTGATATGTGGTTGTCCCACCTAGCTATCTGAAGATGAATGTACTGACTGTGATATGTGGTTGTCCCACCTAGCTATCTGTAGATGAATGTACTGACTATGACTGTGATATGTGGTTGTCCCACCTAGCTATCTGTAGATGAATGTACTGACTATGACTGTGATATGTGGTTGTCCCACCTAGCTATCTGGAGATGAATGTACTGACTATGACTGTGATATGTGGTTGTCCCACCTAGCTATCTGTAGATGAATGTACTGACTGTGATATGTGGTTGTCTCACCTAGCTATCTGAAGATGAATGTACTGACTATGACTGTGATATGTGGTTGTCCCACCTAGCTATCTGAAGATGAATGTACTGACTATGACTGTGATATGTGGTTGTCCCACCTAGCTATCTGGAGATGAATGTACTGACTGTGATATGTGGTTGTCCCACCTAGCTATCTGTAGATGAATGTACTGACTATGACTGTGATATGTGGTTGTCTCACCTAGCTATCTGAAGATGAATGTACTGACTATGACTGTGATATGTGGTTGTCCCACCTAGCTATCTGGAGATGAATGTACTGACTATGACTGTGATATGTGGTTGTCCCACCTAGCTATCTGTAGATGAATGTACTGACTGTGATATGTGGTTGTCCCACCTAGCTATCTGTAGATGAATGTACTGACTGTGACTGTGATATGTGGTTGTCTCACCTAGCTATCTGAAGATGAATGTACTTGCTATGACTGTGATATGTGGTTGTCCCACCTAGCTATCTGTAGATGAATGTACTGACTATGACTGTGATATGTGGTTGTCCCACCTAGCTATCTGAAGATGAATGTACTGACTGTGATATGTGGTTGTCTCACCTAGCTATCTGTAGATGAATGTACTGACTATGACTGTGATATGTGGTTGTCTCACCTAGCTATCTGTAGATGAATGTACTGACTATGACTGTGATATGTGGTTGTCCCACCTAGCTATACGTAGATTAATGTACTGACTATGACTGTGATATGTGGTTGTCTCACCTAGCTATCTGTAGATGAATGTACTGACTATGACTGTGATATGTGGTTGTCTCACCTAGCTATCTGTAGATGAATGTACTGACTATGACTGTGATATGTGGTTGTCCCACCTAGCTATCTGTAGATGAATGTACTGACTATGACTGTGATATGTGGTTGTCTCACCTAGCTATCTGTAGATGAATGTACTGACTGTGATATGTGGTTGTCTCACCTAGCTATCTGTAGATGAATGTACTGACTGTGATATGTGGTTGTCTCACCTAGCTATCTGTAGATGAATGTACTGACTATGACTGTGATATGTGGTTGTCCCACCTAGCTATCTGGAGATGAATGTACTGACTATGACTGTGATATGTGGTTGTCCCACCTAGCTATCTGTAGATGAATGTACTGACTATGACTGTGATATGTGGTTGTCCCACCTAGCTATCTGGAGATGAATGTACTGACTGTGATATGTGGTTGTCTTACCTAGCTATCTGGAGATGAATGTACTGACTATGACTGTGATATGTGGTTGTCCCACCTAGCTATCTGGAGATGAATGTACTGACTGTGATATGTGGTTGTCCCACCTAGCTATCTGGAGATGAATGTACTGACTGTGATATGTGGTTGTCCCACCTAGCTATCTGAAGATGAATGTACTGACTATGACTGTGATATGTGGTTGTCCCACCTAGCTATCTGGAGATGAATGTACTGACTGTGATATGTGGTTGTCCCACCTAGCTATCTGGAGATGAATGTACTGACTATGACTGTGATATGTGGTTGTCCCACCTAGCTATCTGGAGATGAATGTACTGACTGTGATATGTGGTTGTCCCACCTAGCTATCTGTAGATGAATGTACTGACTGTGATATGTGGTTGTCCCACCTAGCTATCTGGAGATGAATGTACTGACTGTGATATGTGGTTGTCCCACCTAGCTATCTGTAGATGAATGTACTGACTATGACTGTGATATGTGGTTGTCTCACCTAGCTATCTGGAGATGAATGTACTGACTATGACTGTGATATGTGGTTGTCCCACCTAGCTATCTGTAGATGAATGTACTGACTGTGATATGTGGTTGTCCCACCTAGCTATCTGTAGATGAATGTACTGACTATGACTGTGATATGTGGTTGTCCCACCTAGCTATCTGGAGATGAATGTACTGACTGTGATATGTGGTTGTCCCACCTAGCTATCTGTAGATGAATGTACTGACTATGACTGTGATATGTGGTTGTCCCACCTAGCTATCTGTAGATGAATGTACTGACTATGACTGTGATATGTGGTTGTCTCACCTAGCTATCTGTAGATGAATGTACTGACTATGACTGTGATATGTGGTTGTCTCACCTAGCTATCTGTAGATGAATGTACTGACTATGACTGTGATATGTGGTTGTCTCACCTAGCTATCTGTAGATGAATGTACTGACTGTGATATGTGGTTGTCCCACCTAGCTATCTGTAGATGAATGTACTGACTGTGATATGTGGTTGTCCCACCTAGCTATCTGTAGATGAATGTACTGACTGTGATATGTGGTTGTCCCACCTAGCTATCTGTAGATGAATGTACTGACTGTGATATGTGGTTGTCTCACCTAGCTATCTGGAGATGAATGTACTGACTGTGATATGTGGTTGTCCCACCTAGCTATCTGGAGATGAATGTACTGACTATGACTGTGATATGTGGTTGTCCCACCTAGCTATCTGAAGATGAATGTACTGACTGTGACTGTGATATGTGGTTGTCCCACCTAGCTATCTGTAGATGAATGTACTGACTATGACTGTGATATGTGGTTGTCTCACCTAGCTATCTGTAGATGAATGTACTGACTATGACTGTGATATGTGGTTGTCTCACCTAGCTATCTGTAGATGAATGTACTGACTGTGATATGTGGTTGTCCCACCTAGCTATCTGGAGATGAATGTACTGACTATGACTGTGATATGTGGTTGTCTCACCTAGCTATCTGTAGATGAATGTACTGACTATGACTGTGATATGTGGTTGTCCCACCTAGCTATCTGTAGATGAATGTACTGACTATGACTGTGATATGTGGTTGTCTCACCTAGCTATCTGTAGATGAATGTACTGACTATGACAGTGATATGTGGTTGTCCCACCTAGCTATCTGAAGATGAATGTACTGACTGTGATATGTGGTTGTCCCACCTAGCTATCTGTAGATGAATGTACTGACTATGACTGTGATATGTGGTTGTCTCACCTAGCTATCTGGAGATGAATGTACTGACTATGACTGTGATATGTGGTTGTCTCACCTAGCTATCTGTAGATGAATGTACTGACTGTGATATGTGGTTGTCTCACCTAGCTATCTGTAGATGAATGTACTGACTATGACTGTGATATGTGGTTGTCTCACCTAGCTATCTGTAGATGAATGTACTGACTATGACTGTGATATGTGGTTGTCTCACCTAGCTATCTGTAGATGAATGTACTGACTGTGATATGTGGTTGTCTCACCTAGCTATCTGTAGATGAATGTACTGACTATGACTGTGATATGTGGTTGTCCCACCTAGCTATCTGTAGATGAATGTACTGACTATGACTGTGATATGTGGTTGTCCCACCTAGCTATCTGTAGATGAATGTACTGACTATGACTGTGATATGTGGTTGTCCCACCTAGCTATCTGTAGATGAATGTACTGACTATGACTGTGATATGTGGTTGTCTCACCTAGCTATCTGGAGATGAATGTACTGACTATGACTGTGATATGTGGTTGTCCCACCTAGCTATCTGAAGATGAATGTACTGACTGTGATATGTGGTTGTCTCACCTAGCTATCTGTAGATGAATGTACTGACTGTGATATGTGGTTGTCTCACCTAGCTATCTGTAGATGAATGTACTGACTATGACTGTGATATGTGGTTGTCCCACCTAGCTATCTGGAGATGAATGTACTGACTGTGATATGTGGTTGTCCCACCTAGCTATCTGAAGATGAATGTACTGACTATGACTGTGATATGTGGTTGTCCCACCTAGCTATCTGGAGATGAATGTACTGACTGTGATATGTGGTTGTCCCACCTAGCTATCTGGAGATGAATGTACTGACTATGACTGTGATATGTGGTTGTCCCACCTAGCTATCTGGAGATGAATGTACTGACTGTGATATGTGGTTGTCCCACCTAGCTATCTGTAGATGAATGTACTGACTGTGATATGTGGTTGTCCCACCTAGCTATCTGGAGATGAATGTACTGACTGTGATATGTGGTTGTCCCACCTAGCTATCTGTAGATGAATGTACTGACTATGACTGTGATATGTGGTTGTCTCACCTAGCTATCTGGAGATGAATGTACTGACTATGACTGTGATATGTGGTTGTCCCACCTAGCTATCTGTAGATGAATGTACTGACTGTGATATGTGGTTGTCCCACCTAGCTATCTGTAGATGAATGTACTGACTATGACTGTGATATGTGGTTGTCCCACCTAGCTATCTGGAGATGAATGTACTGACTGTGATATGTGGTTGTCCCACCTAGCTATCTGTAGATGAATGTACTGACTATGACTGTGATATGTGGTTGTCCCACCTAGCTATCTGTAGATGAATGTACTGACTATGACTGTGATATGTGGTTGTCTCACCTAGCTATCTGTAGATGAATGTACTGACTATGACTGTGATATGTGGTTGTCTCACCTAGCTATCTGTAGATGAATGTACTGACTATGACTGTGATATGTGGTTGTCTCACCTAGCTATCTGTAGATGAATGTACTGACTGTGATATGTGGTTGTCCCACCTAGCTATCTGTAGATGAATGTACTGACTGTGATATGTGGTTGTCCCACCTAGCTATCTGTAGATGAATGTACTGACTGTGATATGTGGTTGTCCCACCTAGCTATCTGTAGATGAATGTACTGACTGTGATATGTGGTTGTCTCACCTAGCTATCTGGAGATGAATGTACTGACTGTGATATGTGGTTGTCCCACCTAGCTATCTGGAGATGAATGTACTGACTATGACTGTGATATGTGGTTGTCCCACCTAGCTATCTGAAGATGAATGTACTGACTGTGACTGTGATATGTGGTTGTCCCACCTAGCTATCTGTAGATGAATGTACTGACTATGACTGTGATATGTGGTTGTCTCACCTAGCTATCTGTAGATGAATGTACTGACTATGACTGTGATATGTGGTTGTCTCACCTAGCTATCTGTAGATGAATGTACTGACTGTGATATGTGGTTGTCCCACCTAGCTATCTGGAGATGAATGTACTGACTATGACTGTGATATGTGGTTGTCTCACCTAGCTATCTGTAGATGAATGTACTGACTATGACTGTGATATGTGGTTGTCCCACCTAGCTATCTGTAGATGAATGTACTGACTATGACTGTGATATGTGGTTGTCTCACCTAGCTATCTGTAGATGAATGTACTGACTATGACAGTGATATGTGGTTGTCCCACCTAGCTATCTGAAGATGAATGTACTGACTGTGATATGTGGTTGTCCCACCTAGCTATCTGTAGATGAATGTACTGACTATGACTGTGATATGTGGTTGTCTCACCTAGCTATCTGGAGATGAATGTACTGACTATGACTGTGATATGTGGTTGTCTCACCTAGCTATCTGTAGATGAATGTACTGACTGTGATATGTGGTTGTCTCACCTAGCTATCTGTAGATGAATGTACTGACTATGACTGTGATATGTGGTTGTCTCACCTAGCTATCTGTAGATGAATGTACTGACTATGACTGTGATATGTGGTTGTCTCACCTAGCTATCTGAAGATGAATGTACTGACTGTGATATGTGGTTGTCTCACCTAGCTATCTGTAGATGAATGTACTGACTGTGATATGTGGTTGTCTCACCTAGCTATCTGTAGATGAATGTACTGACTATGACTGTGATATGTGGTTGTCCCACCTAGCTATCTGTAGATGAATGTACTGACTATGACTGTGATATGTGGTTGTCCCACCTAGCTATCTGTAGATGAATGTACTGACTATGACTGTGATATGTGGTTGTCCCACCTAGCTATCTGTAGATGAATGTACTGACTATGACTGTGATATGTGGTTGTCTCACCTAGCTATCTGGAGATGAATGTACTGACTATGACTGTGATATGTGGTTGTCCCACCTAGCTATCTGAAGATGAATGTACTGACTGTGATATGTGGTTGTCTCACCTAGCTATCTGTAGATGAATGTACTGACTGTGATATGTGGTTGTCTCACCTAGCTATCTGTAGATGAATGTACTGACTATGACTGTGATATGTGGTTGTCCCACCTAGCTATCTGGAGATGAATGTACTGACTGTGATATGTGGTTGTCTTACCTAGCTATCTGGAGATGAATGTACTGACTATGACTGTGATATGTGGTTGTCCCACCTAGCTATCTGGAGATGAATGTACTGACTGTGATATGTGGTTGTCCCACCTAGCTATCTGAAGATGAATGTACTGACTGTGATATGTGGTTGTCCCACCTAGCTATCTGGAGATGAATGTACTGACTGTGATATGTGGTTGTCTCACCTAGCTATCTGGAGATGAATGTACTGACTGTGATATGTGGTTGTCCCACCTAGCTATCTGTAGATGAATGTACTGACTATGACTGTGATATGTGGTTGTCTCACCTAGCTATCTGGAGATGAATGTACTGACTATGACTGTGATATGTGGTTGTCCCACCTAGCTATCTGTAGATGAATGTACTGACTGTGATATGTGGTTGTCCCACCTAGCTATCTGTAGATGAATGTACTGACTATGACTGTGATATGTGGTTGTCTCACCTAGCTATCTGTAGATGAATGTACTGACTATGACTGTGATATGTGGTTGTCCCACCTAGCTATCTGTAGATGAATGTACTGACTATGACTGTGATATGTGGTTGTCCCACCTAGCTATCTGTAGATGAATGTACTGACTGTGATATGTGGTTGTCCCACCTAGCTATCTGTAGATGAATGTACTGACTATGACTGTGATATGTGGTTGTCTCACCTAGCTATCTGTAGATGAATGTACTGACTATGACATGTGGTTGTCCCACCTAGCTATCTGTAGATGAATGTACTGACTGTGATATGTGGTTGTCCCACCTAGCTATCTGGAGATGAATGTACTGACTATGACTGTGATATGTGGTTGTCTCACCTAGCTATCTGGAGATGAATGTACTGACTATGACTGTGATATGTGGTTGTCCCACCTAGCTATCTGTAGATGAATGTACTGACTGTGATATGTGGTTGTCCCACCTAGCTATCTGTAGATGAATGTACTGACTGTGATATGTGGTTGTCTCACCTAGCTATCTGTAGATGAATGTACTGACTATGACTGTGATATGTGGTTGTCTCACCTAGCTATCTGTAGATGAATGTACTGACTGAGATATGTGGTTGTCCCACCTAGCTATCTGAAGATGAATGTACTGACTGTGACTGTGATATGTGGTTGTCTCACCTAGCTATCTGTAGATGAATGTACTGACTGTGATATGTGGTTGTCCCACCTAGCTATCTGTAGATGAATGTACTGACTGTGATATGTGGTTGTCTCACCTAGCTATCTGTAGATGAATGTACTGACTGTGATATGTGGTTGTCCCACCTAGCTATCTGTAGATGAATGTACTGACTATGATATGTGATTGTCTCACCTTGCTATCTGGAGATGAATGTACTGACTATGACTGTGATATGTGGTTGTCTCACCTAGCTATCTGGAGATGAATGTACTGACTGTGATATGTGGTTGTCCCACCTAGCTATCTGTAGATGAATGTACTGACTGTGACTGTGATATGTGGTTGTCTCACCTAGCTATCTGTAGATGAATGTACTGACTATGACTGTGATATGTGGTTGTCCCACCTAGCTATCTGTAGATGAATGTACTGACTGAGATATGTGGTTGTCCCACCTAGCTATCTGAAGATGAATGTACTGACTGTGACTGTGATATGTGGTTGTCTCACCTAGCTATCTGTAGATGAATGTACTGACTGTGATATGTGGTTGTCCCACCTAGCTATCTGTAGATGAATGTACTGACTGTGATATGTGGTTGTCTCACCTAGCTATCTGTAGATGAATGTACTGACTGTGATATGTGGTTGTCCCACCTAGCTATCTGTAGATGAATGTACTGACTATGATATGTGATTGTCTCACCTTGCTATCTGGAGATGAATGTACTGACTATGACTGTGATATGTGGTTGTCTCACCTAGCTATCTGGAGATGAATGTACTGACTGTGATATGTGGTTGTCCCACCTAGCTATCTGTAGATGAATGTACTGACTGTGACTGTGATATGTGGTTGTCTCACCTAGCTATCTGTAGATGAATGTACTGACTATGACTGTGATATGTGGTTGTCCCACCTAGCTATCTGTAGATGAATGTACTGACTATGACTGTGATATGTGGTTGTCCCACCTAGCTATCTGTAGATGAATGTACTGACTGTGATATGTGGTTGTCCCACCTAGCTATCTGTAGATGAATGTACTGACTATGACTGTGATATGTGGTTGTCCCACCTAGCTATCTGTAGATGAATGTACTGACTGTGATATGTGGTTGTCCCACCTAGCTATCTGGAGATGAATGTACTGACTATGACTGTGATATGTGGTTGTCTCACCTAGCTATCTGTAGATGAATGTACTGACTATGACTGTGATATGTGGTTGTCCCACCTAGCTATCTGAAGATGAATGTACTGACTGTGATATGTGGTTGTCCCACCTAGCTATCTGTAGATGAATGTACTGACTATGACTGTGATATGTGGTTGTCTCACCTAGCTATCTGTAGATGAATGTACTGACTATGACTGTGATATGTGGTTGTCTCACCTAGCTATCTGTAGATGAATGTACTGACTATGACTGTGATATGTGGTTGTCTCACCTAGCTATCTGTAGATGAATGTACTGACTGTGATATGTGGTTGTCTCACCTAGCTATCTGTAGATGAATGTACTGACTATGACTGTGATATGTGGTTGTCTCACCTAGCTATCTGTAGATGAATGTACTGACTATGACAGTGATATGTGGTTGTCCCACCTAGCTATCTGTAGATGAATGTACTGACTGTGATATGTGGTTGTCCCACCTAGCTATCTGTAGATTAATGTACTGACTATGACTGTGATATGTGGTTGTCCCACCTAGCTATCTGTAGATGAATGTACTGACTATGACTGTGATATGTGGTTGTCCCACCTAGCTATCTGGAGATGAATGTACTGACTATGACTGTGATATGTGGTTGTCCCACCTAGCTATCTGTAGATGAATGTACTGACTGTGATATGTGGTTGTCTCACCTAGCTATCTGAAGATGAATGTACTGACTATGACTGTGATATGTGGTTGTCCCACCTAGCTATCTGGAGATGAATGTACTGACTGTGATATGTGGTTGTCCCACCTAGCTATCTGTAGATGAATGTACTGACTATGACTGTGATATGTGGTTGTCCCACCTAGCTATCTGGAGATGAATGTACTGACTATGACTGTGATATGTGGTTGTCCCACCTAGCTATCTGTAGATGAATGTACTGACTGTGATATGTGGTTGTCCCACCTAGCTATCTGTAGATGAATGTACTGACTATGACTGTGATATGTGGTTGTCCCACCTAGCTATCTGAAGATGAATGTACTGACTGTGATATGTGGTTGTCCCACCTAGCTATCTGGAGATGAATGTACTGACTGTGATATGTGGTTGTCTCACCTAGCTATCTGTAGATGAATGTACTGACTATGACTGTGATATGTGGTTGTCTCACCTAGCTATCTGTAGATGAATGTACTGACTATGACTGTGATATGTGGTTGTCCCACCTAGCTATACGTAGATTAATGTACTGACTATGACTGTGATATGTGGTTGTCTCACCTAGCTATCTGTAGATGAATGTACTGACTATGACTGTGATATGTGGTTGTCTCACCTAGCTATCTGTAGATGAATGTACTGACTATGACTGTGATATGTGGTTGTCCCACCTAGCTATCTGTAGATGAATGTACTGACTATGACTGTGATATGTGGTTGTCCCACCTAGCTATCTGTAGATGAATGTACTGACTATGACTGTGATATGTGGTTGTCCCACCTAGCTATCTGTAGATGAATGTACTGACTATGACTGTGATATGTGGTTGTCTCACCTAGCTATCTGTAGATGAATGTACTGACTGTGATATGTGGTTGTCTCACCTAGCTATCTGTAGATGAATGTACTGACTATGACTGTGATATGTGGTTGTCCCACCTAGCTATCTGGAGATGAATGTACTGACTATGACTGTGATATGTGGTTGTCCCACCTAGCTATCTGTAGATGAATGTACTGACTATGACTGTGATATGTGGTTGTCCCACCTAGCTATCTGGAGATGAATGTACTGACTGTGATATGTGGTTGTCTTACCTAGCTATCTGTAGATGAATGTACTGACTATGACTGTGATATGTGGTTGTCCCACCTAGCTATCTGGAGATGAATGTACTGACTGTGATATGTGGTTGTCCCACCTAGCTATCTGGAGATGAATGTACTGACTGTGATATGTGGTTGTCTCACCTAGCTATCTGGAGATGAATGTACTGACTGTGATATGTGGTTGTCCCACCTAGCTATCTGTAGATGAATGTACTGACTGTGATATGTGGTTGTCCCACCTAGCTATCTGTAGATGAATGTACTGACTATGACTGTGATATGTGGTTGTCTCACCTAGCTATCTGTAGATGAATGTACTGACTATGACTGTGATATGTGGTTGTCCCACCTAGCTATCTGTAGATG
Organism: Salvelinus fontinalis; assembly: GCF_029448725.1. Classification (NCBI taxonomy): domain Eukaryota; kingdom Metazoa; phylum Chordata; class Actinopteri; order Salmoniformes; family Salmonidae; genus Salvelinus; species Salvelinus fontinalis. Next base: position 461,221 of record NW_026600210.1, on the reverse strand, counting down.
AATGTACTGACTATGACTGTGATATGTGGTTGTCCCACCTAGCTATCTGTAGATGAATGTACTGACTGTGATATGTGGTTGTCCCACCTAGCTATCTGTAGATGAATGTACTGACTGTGACTGTGATATGTGGTTGTCTCACCTAGCTATCTGTAGATGAATGTACTGACTATGACTGTGATATGTGGTTGTCTCACCTAGCTATCTGTAGATGAATGTACTGACTATGACTGTGATATGTGGTTGTCTCACCTAGCTATCTGTAGATGAATGTACTGACTATGACTGTGATATGTGGTTGTCCCACCTAGCTATCTGGAGATGAATGTACTGACTGTGATATGTGGTTGTCCCACCTAGCTATCTGTAGATGAATGTACTGACTATGACTGTGATATGTGGTTGTCCCACCTAGCTATCTGTAGATGAATGTACTGACTATGACTGTGATATGTGGTTGTCTCACCTAGCTATCTGTAGATGAATGTACTGACTATGACTGTGATATGTGGTTGTCCCACCTAGCTATCTGTAGATGAATGTACTGACTATGACTGTGATATGTGGTTGTCTCACCTAGCTATCTGTAGATGAATGTACTGACTATGACTGTGATATGTGGTTGTCCCACCTAGCTATCTGTAGATGAATGTACTGACTGAGATATGTGGTTGTCCCACCTAGCTATCTGAAGATGAATGTACTGACTGTGACTGTGATATGTGGTTGTCTCACCTAGCTATCTGTAGATGAATGTACTGACTGTGATATGTGGTTGTCCCACCTAGCTATCTGTAGATGAATGTACTGACTATGACTGTGATATGTGGTTGTCCCACCTAGCTATCTGGAGATGAATGTACTGACTATGACTGTGATATGTGGTTGTCCCACCTAGCTATCTGTAGATGAATGTACTGACTGTGATATGTGGTTGTCTCACCTAGCTATCTGAAGATGAATGTACTGACTATGACTGTGATATGTGGTTGTCCCACCTAGCTATCTGAAGATGAATGTACTGACTATGACTGTGATATGTGGTTGTCCCACCTAGCTATCTGGAGATGAATGTACTGACTGTGATATGTGGTTGTCCCACCTAGCTATCTGTAGATGAATGTACTGACTATGACTGTGATATGTGGTTGTCTCACCTAGCTATCTGAAGATGAATGTACTGACTATGACTGTGATATGTGGTTGTCCCACCTAGCTATCTGTAGATGAATGTACTGACTATGACTGTGATATGTGGTTGTCCCACCTAGCTATCTGGAGATGAATGTACTGACTGTGATATGTGATTGTCTCACCTAGCTATCTGTAGATGAATGTACTGACTGTGATATGTGGTTGTCTCACCTAGCTATCTGTAGATGAATGTACTGACTGTGATATGTGATTGTCTCACCTAGCTATCTGTAGATGAATGTACTGACTGTGATATGTGATTGTCCCACCTAGCTATCTGTAGATGAATGTACTGACTATGACTGTGATATGTGGTTGTCCCACCTAGCTATCTGAAGATGAATGTACTGACTATGACTGTGATATGTGGTTGTCTCACCTAGCTATCTGTAGATGAATGTACTGACTATGACTGTGATATGTGGTTGTCCCACCTAGCTATCTGTAGATGAATGTACTGACTGATATGTGGTTGTCTCACCTAGCTATCTGTAGATGAATGTACTGACTATGACTGTGATATGTGGTTGTCCCACCTAGCTATCTGTAGATGAATGTACTGACTATGACTGTGATATGTGGTTGTCTCACCTAGCTATCTGTAGATGAATGTACTGACTGAGATATGTGGTTGTCCCACCTAGCTATCTGAAGATGAATGTACTGACTGTGACTGTGATATGTGGTTGTCTCACCTAGCTATCTGTAGATGAATGTACTGACTGTGATATGTGGTTGTCCCACCTAGCTATCTGTAGATGAATGTACTGACTGTGATATGTGGTTGTCTCACCTAGCTATCTGTAGATGAATGTACTGACTGTGATATGTGGTTGTCCCACCTAGCTATCTGTAGATGAATGTACTGACTATGATATGTGATTGTCTCACCTAGCTATCTGTAGATGAATGTACTGACTATGACTGTGATATGTGGTTGTCCCACCTAGCTATCTGTAGATGAATGTACTGACTATGACTGTGATATGTGGTTGTCTCACCTAGCTATCTGGAGATGAATGTACTGACTATGACTGTGATATGTGGTTGTCTCACCTAGCTATCTGGAGATGAATGTACTGACTGTGATATGTGGTTGTCCCACCTAGCTATCTGTAGATGAATGTACTGACTGTGACTGTGATATGTGGTTGTCTCACCTAGCTATCTGTAGATGAATGTACTGACTATGACTGTGATATGTGGTTGTCCCACCTAGCTATCTGTAGATGAATGTACTGACTGTGATATGTGGTTGTCCCACCTAGCTATCTGGAGATGAATGTACTGACTATGACTGTGATATGTGGTTGTCTCACCTAGCTATCTGTAGATGAATGTACTGACTATGACTGTGATATGTGGTTGTCCCACCTAGCTATCTGAAGATGAATGTACTGACTGTGATATGTGGTTGTCCCACCTAGCTATCTGTAGATGAATGTACTGACTATGACTGTGATATGTGGTTGTCTCACCTAGCTATCTGTAGATGAATGTACTGACTATGACTGTGATATGTGGTTGTCTCACCTAGCTATCTGTAGATGAATGTACTGACTATGACTGTGATATGTGGTTGTCTCACCTAGCTATCTGGAGATGAATGTACTGACTATGACTGTGATATGTGGTTGTCCCACCTAGCTATCTGTAGATGAATGTACTGACTATGACTGTGATATGTGGTTGTCCCACCTAGCTATCTGTAGATGAATGTACTGACTATGACTGTGATATGTGGTTGTCCCACCTAGCTATCTGGAGATGAATGTACTGACTATGACTGTGATATGTGGTTGTCCCACCTAGCTATCTGTAGATGAATGTACTGACTGTGATATGTGGTTGTCTCACCTAGCTATCTGAAGATGAATGTACTGACTATGACTGTGATATGTGGTTGTCCCACCTAGCTATCTGAAGATGAATGTACTGACTATGACTGTGATATGTGGTTGTCCCACCTAGCTATCTGGAGATGAATGTACTGACTGTGATATGTGGTTGTCCCACCTAGCTATCTGTAGATGAATGTACTGACTATGACTGTGATATGTGGTTGTCTCACCTAGCTATCTGAAGATGAATGTACTGACTATGACTGTGATATGTGGTTGTCCCACCTAGCTATCTGGAGATGAATGTACTGACTGTGATATGTGGTTGTCCCACCTAGCTATCTGTAGATGAATGTACTGACTATGACTGTGATATGTGGTTGTCCCACCTAGCTATCTGTAGATGAATGTACTGACTGTGATATGTGGTTGTCCCACCTAGCTATCTGGAGATGAATGTACTGACTATGACTGTGATATGTGGTTGTCCCACCTAGCTATCTGTAGATGAATGTACTGACTGTGATATGTGGTTGTCCCACCTAGCTATCTGTAGATGAATGTACTGACTGTGACTGTGATATGTGGTTGTCTCACCTAGCTATCTGAAGATGAATGTACTTGCTATGACTGTGATATGTGGTTGTCCCACCTAGCTATCTGTAGATGAATGTACTGACTATGACTGTGATATGTGGTTGTCCCACCTAGCTATCTGAAGATGAATGTACTGACTGTGATATGTGGTTGTCTCACCTAGCTATCTGTAGATGAATGTACTGACTATGACTGTGATATGTGGTTGTCTCACCTAGCTATCTGTAGATGAATGTACTGACTATGACTGTGATATGTGGTTGTCCCACCTAGCTATACGTAGATTAATGTACTGACTATGACTGTGATATGTGGTTGTCTCACCTAGCTATCTGTAGATGAATGTACTGACTATGACTGTGATATGTGGTTGTCTCACCTAGCTATCTGTAGATGAATGTACTGACTATGACTGTGATATGTGGTTGTCCCACCTAGCTATCTGTAGATGAATGTACTGACTATGACTGTGATATGTGGTTGTCCCACCTAGCTATCTGTAGATGAATGTACTGACTATGACTGTGATATGTGGTTGTCCCACCTAGCTATCTGTAGATGAATGTACTGACTATGACTGTGATATGTGGTTGTCCCACCTAGCTATCTGTAGATGAATGTACTGACTATGACTGTGATATGTGGTTGTCTCACCTAGCTATCTGTAGATGAATGTACTGACTGTGATATGTGGTTGTCTCACCTAGCTATCTGTAGATGAATGTACTGACTGTGATATGTGGTTGTCTCACCTAGCTATCTGTAGATGAATGTACTGACTATGACTGTGATATGTGGTTGTCCCACCTAGCTATCTGGAGATGAATGTACTGACTATGACTGTGATATGTGGTTGTCCCACCTAGCTATCTGTAGATGAATGTACTGACTATGACTGTGATATGTGGTTGTCCCACCTAGCTATCTGGAGATGAATGTACTGACTGTGATATGTGGTTGTCTTACCTAGCTATCTGGAGATGAATGTACTGACTATGACTGTGATATGTGGTTGTCCCACCTAGCTATCTGGAGATGAATGTACTGACTGTGATATGTGGTTGTCCCACCTAGCTATCTGAAGATGAATGTACTGACTATGACTGTGATATGTGGTTGTCCCACCTAGCTATCTGGAGATGAATGTACTGACTGTGATATGTGGTTGTCCCACCTAGCTATCTGGAGATGAATGTACTGACTATGACTGTGATATGTGGTTGTCCCACCTAGCTATCTGGAGATGAATGTACTGACTGTGATATGTGGTTGTCCCACCTAGCTATCTGTAGATGAATGTACTGACTGTGATATGTGGTTGTCCCACCTAGCTATCTGGAGATGAATGTACTGACTGTGATATGTGGTTGTCCCACCTAGCTATCTGTAGATGAATGTACTGACTATGACTGTGATATGTGGTTGTCTCACCTAGCTATCTGGAGATGAATGTACTGACTATGACTGTGATATGTGGTTGTCCCACCTAGCTATCTGTAGATGAATGTACTGACTGTGATATGTGGTTGTCCCACCTAGCTATCTGTAGATGAATGTACTGACTATGACTGTGATATGTGGTTGTCCCACCTAGCTATCTGGAGATGAATGTACTGACTGTGATATGTGGTTGTCCCACCTAGCTATCTGTAGATGAATGTACTGACTATGACTGTGATATGTGGTTGTCCCACCTAGCTATCTGTAGATGAATGTACTGACTATGACTGTGATATGTGGTTGTCTCACCTAGCTATCTGTAGATGAATGTACTGACTATGACTGTGATATGTGGTTGTCTCACCTAGCTATCTGTAGATGAATGTACTGACTGTGATATGTGGTTGTCCCACCTAGCTATCTGTAGATGAATGTACTGACTGTGATATGTGGTTGTCCCACCTAGCTATCTGTAGATGAATGTACTGACTGTGATATGTGGTTGTCCCACCTAGCTATCTGTAGATGAATGTACTGACTGTGATATGTGGTTGTCTCACCTAGCTATCTGGAGATGAATGTACTGACTATGACTGTGATATGTGGTTGTCTCACCTAGCTATCTGGAGATGAATGTACTGACTGTGATATGTGGTTGTCCCACCTAGCTATCTGGAGATGAATGTACTGACTATGACTGTGATATGTGGTTGTCCCACCTAGCTATCTGAAGATGAATGTACTGACTGTGACTGTGATATGTGGTTGTCCCACCTAGCTATCTGTAGATGAATGTACTGACTATGACTGTGATATGTGGTTGTCTCACCTAGCTATCTGTAGATGAATGTACTGACTATGACTGTGATATGTGGTTGTCTCACCTAGCTATCTGTAGATGAATGTACTGACTGTGATATGTGGTTGTCCCACCTAGCTATCTGTAGATGAATGTACTGACTGTGATATGTGGTTGTCCCACCTAGCTATCTGGAGATGAATGTACTGACTATGACTGTGATATGTGGTTGTCTCACCTAGCTATCTGTAGATGAATGTACTGACTATGACTGTGATATGTGGTTGTCCCACCTAGCTATCTGTAGATGAATGTACTGACTATGACTGTGATATGTGGTTGTCTCACCTAGCTATCTGTAGATGAATGTACTGACTATGACAGTGATATGTGGTTGTCCCACCTAGCTATCTGAAGATGAATGTACTGACTGTGATATGTGGTTGTCCCACCTAGCTATCTGTAGATGAATGTACTGACTATGACTGTGATATGTGGTTGTCTCACCTAGCTATCTGGAGATGAATGTACTGACTATGACTGTGATATGTGGTTGTCTCACCTAGCTATCTGTAGATGAATGTACTGACTATGACTGTGATATGTGGTTGTCTCACCTTGCTATCTGTAGATGAATGTACTGACTGTGATATGTGGTTGTCTCACCTAGCTATCTGTAGATGAATGTACTGACTATGACTGTGATATGTGGTTGTCCCACCTAGCTATCTGTAGATGAATGTACTGACTATGACTGTGATATGTGGTTGTCTCACCTTGCTATCTGTAGATGAATGTACTGACTGTGATATGTGGTTGTCTCACCTAGCTATCTGTAGATGAATGTACTGACTATGACTGTGATATGTGGTTGTCTCACCTAGCTATCTGTAGATGAATGTACTGACTATGACTGTGATATGTGGTTGTCCCACCTAGCTATCTGGAGATGAATGTACTGACTATGACAGTGATATGTGGTTGTCCCACCTAGCTATCTGTAGATGAATGTACTGACTATGACTGTGATATGTGGTTGTCCCACCTAGCTATCTGTAGATGAATGTACTGACTATGACTGTGATATGTGGTTGTCCCACCTAGCTATCTGTAGATGAATGTACTGACTATGACTGTGATATGTGGTTGTCCCACCTAGCTATCTGGAGATGAATGTACTGACTATGACTGTGATATGTGGTTGTCCCACCTAGCTATCTGTAGATGAATGTACTGACTGTGATATGTGGTTGTCTCACCTAGCTATCTGAAGATGAATGTACTGACTATGACTGTGATATGTGGTTGTCCCACCTAGCTATCTGAAGATGAATGTACTGACTATGACTGTGATATGTGGTTGTCCCACCTAGCTATCTGTAGATGAATGTACTGACTATGACTGTGATATGTGGTTGTCTCACCTAGCTATCTGAAGATGAATGTACTGACTATGACTGTGATATGTGGTTGTCCCACCTAGCTATCTGGAGATTAATGTACTGACTATGACTGTGATATGTGGTTGTCCCACCTAGCTATCTGTAGATGAATGTACTGACTGTGATATGTGGTTGTCCCACCTAGCTATCTGTAGATGAATGTACTGACTGTGACTGTGATATGTGGTTGTCTCACCTAGCTATCTGTAGATGAATGTACTGACTGTGATATGTGGTTGTCCCACCTAGCTATCTGGAGATGAATGTACTGACTGTGATATGTGGTTGTCTCACCTAGCTATCTGAAGATGAATGTACTTGCTATGACTGTGATATGTGGTTGTCCCACCTAGCTATCTGAAGATGAATGTACTGACTGTGATATGTGGTTGTCCCACCTAGCTATCTGTAGATGAATGTACTGACTATGACTGTGATATGTGGTTGTCTCACCTAGCTATACGTAGATTAATGTACTGACTATGACTGTGATATGTGGTTGTCTCACCTAGCTATCTGTAGATGAATGTACTGACTATGACTGTGATATGTGGTTGTCCCACCTAGCTATCTGGAGATGAATGTACTGACTATGACTGTGATATGTGGTTGTCCCACCTAGCTATCTGTAGATGAATGTACTGACTATGACTGATATGTGGTTGTCCCACCTAGCTAACTGAAGGTGAATGTACTGACTATGACTGTGATATGTGGTTGTCTCACCTAGCTATCTGTAGATGAATGTACTGACTATGACTGTGATATGTGGTTGTCTCACCTAGCTATCTGTAGATGAATGTACTGACTATGATATGTGGTTGTCCCACCTAGCTATCTGTAGATGAATGTACTGACTATGATATGTGGTTGTCCCACCTAGCTATCTGTAGATGAATGTACTGACTATGACAGTGATATGTGGTTGTCCCACCTAGCTATCTGTAGATGAATGTACTGACTATGACTGTGATATGTGGTTGTCTCACCTAGCTATCTGAAGATGAATGTACTATATATATATATATATATATATTTATATCCCCGAGCTGACAAGGTAAAAATCTGTCGTTCTGCCCCCTGAAACAAGGCAGTTAACCCACTCTTCCCCGGTAGGCCGTCATTGAAAATAAGAATTTAATCTTAACTGAGTTTCCTAGTTAAATAAAGATTGAAAAAATAATAATACTTAGAGAGAGAGACGGGCTATTCAATGAAATTCCACTGTGTTTTGTTGCTAGGCAATGCGCTGATCTCACCCTGATAGGATAAGTGACAGCGGGCCGTCCAGGGAAACAGCCAGTTGATACACATTGTGAAAACGCACCAAGAGATTTAAATGTTGTTTCAAAGTGGTGTGTTTTAAAAAAAAACGCTCTGTCACGTCTGTCCGGTGGTATCCATGGCTACCAAATGTTTTCCAAGGTCCTGTACGGGCCCCCTGTGGAACCCTGTACTGCGCACTACGGACCGGAGCCCTATTGGATGCAGATGGAGCTGTGACCCCTCCGGTCCCGAGACCCGAGACTCAACTGTTTGGTGTCTAAAAATCTAAACTAATGTTTTCTTGTTTTTTTCCCCCCCAAAAAAGTATTTCACTGGCCTAGAGTGTGGACACAAGTTCTGTATGCAGTGCTGGGGAGATTACCTGACAACCAAAATCATCGAGGAAGGGATGGGACAGGTAAGTCTTGCATCCTACATTTTATCTTATGTATAAAAAGGGACTGATTTACACCTACTGTTTAGTCATCGTCTATTGAACTCTTCTGTTTTCAGACCATCTCCTGCCCTGCCCATAGCTGTGACATCTTAGTGGACGACAACACCGTCATGTGAGTTATGGTCTGATGAGTGCACCGAACATTAGGAACACCTAATATTGAGTTTAACCCCACCCCCCCCCCCCCCCCCCCCACCCCAAGAACAGCCTCAATTCATCGGGTCATGGGACTCTACAAGGTGTCGAAAGCGTCTCACAGGAATGCTGGCCCATGTCGACTCCAACGCTTCCCCACAGTTGTGTCCAGTTGGCTGGATGTCCTTTGGGTGGTGAACCATTCTTGATACACATGGGAAACTGTTAAGTGTGTAAAACCCCAGCAGCGTTGCAGTTCTTGACTCAAACCGTTGCACCTGGCACCTATTACCAAACCTCGTTCAAAGGCACTTCAATATTTTGTCTTGCCCATTCACCCTCTGAATGGCACACACACACAATCCATGTCTCAATTGTATAGAGGCTTTAAAAATCCTTCTTTAACCTGTTTCCTCCCCCTTCATCTACACTGATTTGAAGTGGATTTAACAGGTGACATCAATAAGAAAACCCAATGCCTGTAGACCACAGGTGTCAAACTCATTCCACGGGGGGCCGAGTGTCTGCGGGTTTTCGCTCCTCCCTTGTACTTGATTGATGAATTAACATCACTAATTAGTTAGGAACTCCCCACACCTGGTTGTCTAGGGCTTTATTGAAAGGAAAAACCAAAAACCTGCAGACACTAGGCCCTCCGTGGAATGAGTTTGACACCCCTGCTGTAGACTGTATTGAGGACATGATTGTTAATCTGTAGTTTCCCGTCTTGACCCAGTAGGCAGCGCTAAAGCTAATTTACAGCCGAAGCCTCGCCCTGATCTCACTACAGCCGTAGCCCCGATCTCGCTACAGCCGTAGCCCCGATCTCGCTACAGCCGTCGCCCCGATCTCGCTACAGCCGTCGCCCCGATCTCGCTACAGCCGTCGCCCCGATCTCGCTACAGCCGTCGCCCCGATCTCGCTACAGCCGTCGCCCCGATCTCGCTACAGCCGTCGCCCCGATCTCGCTACAGCCGTCGCCACGATCTCGCTACAGCCGTCGCCCCGATCTCGCTACAGCCGTCGCCCCGATCTCGCTACAGCCGTCGCCCCGATTTCGCTACAGCCGTCGCCCCGATTTCGCTACAGCCGTCGCCCCGATTTCGCTACAGCCGTCGCCCCGATCTCGCTACAGCCGTAGCCCCGATCTCGCTACAGCCGTAGCCCCGATCTCGCTACAGCCGTAGCCCCGATCTCGCTACAGCCGTAGCCCCGATCTCGCTACAGCCGTAGCCCCGATCTCGCTACAGCCGTAGCCTCGCCCTGATCTCGCTACAGCCGTAGCCCCGATCTCGCTACAGCCGTAGCCCCGATCTCGCTACAGCCGTCGCCCCGATCTCGCTACAGCCGTAGTCTCGCCCTGATCTCGCTACAGCCGTAGCCTCGCCCTGATCTCGCTACAGCCGTAGCCTCACTACAGTACGCTGTTGACTAAATGTTGCCGGTCAGGTTACAGCAGGCTTCAACACCATACAACATTCATGTAGCCATTTACCTAACGACCTAGATGATGTTTTTCCTCTGTTAGTGAGGCAAACTCAACCCATTTCTGCAGCATTATAGCAAACGCACCATATTGGTAGTATTTACAGAGCATTCGGGAAAAGTATTCAGACCCCTTGAATTTCTTTCCACATTTTGTAACGTTACAGCCTTATTCTAAAATTGGTTAAATTGATGAGGAGGGGGGGGACTATCCACGCACCATACCCCATAATGATGAAGCAAAAACAGGTTTTTAGAAATGTTGGCTAATTTATAAATAAAACGATCACATTTGCATAAGTAGAATGTTATTTTTCATGGTCTGAGAGTCATTAGGTGCCTTTTGGCAAACTCCAAGCAGGCTGTCATGTGCCTTTTTACTGAGGAGTGGCTTCCGTCTGGCCACTCAATCATAAAGGCCTGATTGGTGGAGTGCTGCAGAGATGGAAGAACATTCCAGAAGGACAACCATCTCCACAGAGGAACTCTGGAGCTCTGTCTGAGGTACCATCGGGTTCTTGGTCACCTCCCTGACCATGGCCCTTCTCCCCTGATTGCTCAGTTTGGACGGGCTGCCAGCTCTAGGAAGAGTCTTGGTGGTTCCAAACTTCTTCCATTTAAGAATGGTGGAGGCCACTGTGTTCTTGGGGACCTTCAATACTGCAGAAATCTTTTGGTACCCTCCCCAAGATCTGTGCCTCGACACAATCCTGTCTCGGAGCTCTACGGACAATTCCTTCGACCTCATGGCTTGGTTTTTGCTCTGACATGCACTGTCAACTGTGGGACCTTATATAGACAGGTGTGTGCCTTTCCAAATCATGTCCATTCAATTGAATTTACCACAGGTGGACTCCAATCAAGTTGTAGAAACATCTCAAGGATGATCAATGGAAACAGGATGTGTCTGAGCTCAATTTCGGGTCTCATAGCAAAGGGTCTGAATACTTATGTAAATAAGGTATTTCGGTTTATTTTTTATAAAATAGCCAACAATTTCTAAAAACCTGTTTTCGCTTTGTCATTATGGGGTGTTGTGTGTAGATTTATTTTATTTTTATTTAATCCATTGTAGAATAAGGCTGTAACGTAACAAAATGTGGAAAAAGTGAAGGGGTCTGAATACTTTCCGTAAGTCACGTATGTTCTTCAGGGAAAGCTAGCTTACTTTGTCAAGACATCGTGGATTGTAATACGTTTGTTTTGTTATTCCCCCTCCAGGCGCCTCATAACAGACTCTAAAGTGAAGCTGAAGTACCAACATTTAATCACCAATAGTTTTGTAGAGGTAAGTTTACCTTCTACGTTATTCATGAGTTCAAAGTGGAAAAATAAGAAAATGCAATGAATTCAATGTACATTAGACTAGACTACACCATTGTGCATTAGACTAGACTACACCATTGTGCATTAGACTAGACTACACCATTGTGCATTAGACTAGACTACACCATTGTGCATTAGACTAGACTACACCATTGTGCATTAGACTAGACTACACCATTGTGCATTAGACTAGACTACACCATTGTGCATTAGACTAGACTACACCAATGTGCATTAGACTAGACTACACCAATGTGCATTAGACTAGACTACACCAATGTGCATTAGACTAGACTACACCAATGTGCATTAGACTAGACTACACCAATGTGCATTAGACTAGACTACACCAATGTGCATTAGACTAGACTACACCAATGTGCATTAGACTAGACTACACCAATGTGCATTAGACTAGACTACACCAATGTGCATTAGACTAGACTACACCAATGTGCATTAGACTAGACTACACCATTGTGCATTAGACTAGACTACACCATTGTGCATTAGACTAGACTACACCATTGTGCATTAGACTAGACTACACCATTGTGCATTAGACTAGACTACACCATTGTGCATTAGACTAGACTACACCATGGTGCATTAGACTAGACTACACCATGGTGCATTAGACTAGACTACACCATGGTGCATTAGACTAGACTACACCATGGTGCATTAGACTAGACTACACCATGGTGCATTAGACTAGACTACACCATGGTGCATTAGACTAGACTACACCATGGTGCATTAGACTAGACTACACCATGGTGCATTAGACTAGACTACACCATGGTGCATTAGACTAGACTACACCATGGTGCATTAGACTAGACTACACCATGGTGCATTAGACTAGACTACACCATGGTGCATTAGACTAGACTACACCATGGTGCATTAGACTAGACTACACCATGGTGCATTAGACTAGACTACACCATGGTGCATTAGACTAGACTACACCATGGTGCATTAGACTAGACTACACCATGGTGCATTAGACTAGACTACACCATGGTGCATTAGACTAGACTACACCATGGTGCATTAGACTAGACTACACCATGGTGCATTAGACTAGACTACACCATGGTGCATTAGACTAGACTACACCATGGTGCATTAGACTAGACTACACCATGGTGCATTAGACTAGACCAATGTGCATTAGACTAGACCAATGTGCATTAGACTAGACCAATGTGCATTAGACTAGACCAATGTGCATTAGACTAGACCAATGTGCATTAGACTAGACCAATGTGCATTAGACTAGACCAATGTGCATTAGACTAGACCAATGTGCATTAGACTAGACCAATGTGCATTAGACTAGACTACATCACTGTTATACTAATTACCTACTAATTACTGTTACCTAATCTCCCACTTCTCCAGTGTAATAGACTGTTGGTCTTCCTGTCCTAATCTCCCACTTCTCCAGTGTAATAGACTGTTGGTCTTCCTGTCCTAATCTCCCACTTCTCCAGTGTAATAGACTGTTGGTCTTCCTGTCCTAATCTCCCACTTCTCCAGTGTAATAGACTGTTGGTCTTCCTGTCCTAATCTCCCACTTCTCCAGTGTAATAGACTGTTGAAGTGGTGTCCTGCACCAGACTGCCATCACGTCGTTAAAGTCCAGTACCCCGACGCCAAGCCGGTCAGGTGCAAGTGTGGTCGACAGTTCTGGTAAGACAAGTCTCCTAAATGATCTGCCTTGTCCTTTCTTTACTATCAAATTACAATACAGTCTACACCTTAAGGAGTCTTAAGTCTAGACTCGGGCCGACGGCCCGGGTGTAGTCTAGACTCGGGCCGACGGCCCGGGTATGTCGGAGTTGGTATGAGAGCCCAGCAGCCTTGAGTTTTCCTCCCCTCCCCTCGTAGCTGCTACCAGTCACAACAGGCTCCTCTGGGATCATAGCTTCCTGCTGGCAACCTTTTACCTAATGCCTGCAACTACAACATGAGGGAGAATAGAAACAATTGATACTAATGGGATGTATTTTATCATTCTAGCTTCAACTGTGGGGAGAACTGGCACGATCCTGTCAAGTGTAAGGTATGTGCAGAAGGCATGACATAGGGCTAGGTCCTACCCTCTGACACATGACATAGGGCTAGGTCCTACCCTCTGACACATGACATAGGGCTAGGTCCTACCCTCTGACACATGACATAGGGCTAGGACCTACCCTCTGACACATGACATAGGGCTAGGTCCTACCCTCTGACACATGACATAGGGCTAGGTCCTACCCTCTGACACATGACATAGGGCTAGGTTCTGACGCATGACATAGGGCTGGGTCCTACCCTCTGACACATGACATAGGGCTAGGTTCTATCCTCTGACACATGACATAGGGCTAGGTCCAACCCTCTGTCACATGACATAGGGCTAGGTTCTACCCCCTGACACGATATAGGGCTAGGTTCTACTTTCTGACACGACATAGGGCTAGGTTCTACTTTCTGACACGACATAGGGCTAGGTTCTATCCTCTGACACGATATAGGGCTAGGTCCAACCCTCTGTCACATGACATAGGGCTAGGTTCTATCCTCTGACACGATATAGGGCTAGGTTCTATCCTCTGACACGATATAGGGCTAGGTTCTATCCTCTGACACGACATAGGGCTAGGTTCTATCCTCTGACACGACATAGGGCTAGGTTCTATCCTCTGACATGACATAGGGCTAGGTTCTATCCTCTGACATGACATAGGGCTAGGTTCTATCCTCTGACATGACATAGGGCTAGGTTCTATCCTCTGACATGACATAGGGCTAGGTTCTATCCTCTGACATGACATAGGGCTAGGTTCTATCCTCTGACATGACATAGGGCTAGGTTCTACCCTCTGACACGATATTGGGCTAGGTTCTATCCTCTGGCATGATATTGGGCTAGGTTCTACCCTCTGACATGACACGATATAGGGCTAGGTTCTATCCTGACATAGGCCTAGGTTCTACACCCTGACACGACATAGGGCTAGGTTCTATCCTGACATAGGCCTAGGTTCTACACCCTGACACGACATAGGGCTAGGTTCTATCCTGACATAGGCCTAGGTTCTACACCCTGACACGACATAGGGCTATGTTCTATCCTCTGACATGACATAGGGCTAGGTTCTATCCTCTGACATGACATAGGGCTAGGTTCTATCCTCTGACATGACACGATATTGGGCAAGGTTCTACCCTCTGACATGACATAGGGCTAGGTTCTATCCTCTGACATGACATAGGGCTAGGTTCTATCCTCTGACATGACATAGGGCTAGGTTCATAACAGTAGGAACAGCCTCCTAATATGGAGGTGCACCACTCCCCTTTTGCCTTCAGAACAGCCTCAATTCGTCGTGGCACGGACTCTACGGTGTCAAAAGCCTGTTGTCAAGTTGTCTGGATGTCCTTTTGGGTGATGGATCGGTGCGCCTGGCACCTACTACCATACCCCCGTTCAAAGGCACTTGAATATTTTGTCTTGCCCATTCATCCTCTGAGTGGCACACAGACACAATCCATGTCTCAATTTTCTTAAAGCTTAAAAAAACCTGTTTCCTTCATCTACACTGATTGAAGGGGGTTTAACAGGTGACATCAATAAGGGATCATATCTTTCACCTGGTCAGGTTATGTCATGGGAAGTACAGGTGTTCCTAATGTTTTGTACACTCAGGTGTATGTCTGTCTTGCTGGATGAATATGCAACAATTAGCTGACCTCTGTTGCTCTGCTGTCCTACAGTGGCTGAGAAAGTGGATTAAAAAGTGTGACGATGACAGTGAAACATCCAACTGGATTGCAGCTAATACCAAGGTATGGTTATAATGCTACATAACATAATACCAAGGTATGGTTATAAGGCTACGTAACATAATACCAAGGTATGGTTATAAGGCTACATAACATAATACCAAGGTGTGGTTATAATGCTACATAACATAATACCAAGGTGTGGTTATAATGCTACATAACACAATACCAAGGTATGGCTATAATGCCACATAACACCAAGGTATGGTTATAACTCTACACAACAATGCATAATACCAAGGTATGGTTATAATGCTACATAACATAATACCAAGGTATGGTTATAATGCTACATAACAATACCAAGGTATGGTTATAACGCTACACAACAATGCATAATACCAAGGTATGGTTATAATGCTACTTAACATAATACCTAATACCAAGGTATAGTTATAATGCTACATAATATAATAATACATAATACCAAGGTATAGTTATAATGCTACGTAACATAATACCAAGATATGATTATAACACTACATAACACCTTAATTCCAAGATATGGTATCAGTCCAGATCTACAGAGCGAACGTTCACGGTCTGTATTTTATAAAGCGTCTCAGACTAAGGAATACTGCCGTACGAGAGTCCTACTCTGAGACGCTGTGTGAATACTGGCCCGGGTTAATGTGATGTCTAGATAGACGTGTTCATACCTTGGTTTATTGGCTGCGCTCCACTCGGGGGGGGGGGTTTCACTGTCCTCGGCACACTTTTTTTCTCACAGGAGTGTCCGAAGTGTCACGTGACCATCGAGAAGGACGGCGGCTGCAACCACATGGTGTGTCGGAACCAGAGCTGTAAAGCTGAGTTCTGTTGGGTCTGTCTGGGCCCCTGGGAGCCGCACGGCTCGGCATGGTGAGTAGTAACAATCGCGCGCATTTGGCGAGTCTGGAGAATCGCGCGCACGTTCACCCGGAACAGGTCACCGTGTACTGACTTCACGGTGCCTCTGTAGCAGAGTTGGTAGAGCATGACTCTTGTAACTGCCGGGATAGTGGGATCGATGAATAACATTTATTTATTTTTTTAAATGCACGCTTGACGAAGTTTTTGTGTTTGTCGCACACCATTCTCGATGACACCTAAGACAATGTCGTGTGTGTGTGTGAAAAGCCCAAGAGGGCAGGCTTTTCTGAGATACTGGATCTGGCAGCGACGATTATACCACGAACATTGTCACTTAGGTCACTGGTTTTGCCCATTTCTAACGTTCAATCGAACAGTAACTGGATGCCTTGATGCCATGTGACTGTCTGTCTGCTTTATACAGCATGCCATGTGACTGTCTGTCTGCTTTATACAGCGTGCCATGTGACTGTCTGTCTGCTTTATATAGCATGCCATGTGACTGTCTGTCTGCTTTATACAGCATGCCATGTGACTGTCTGCCTGCTTTATATAGCGTGTCTGTCTGTCTGCTTTATACAGCATGCCATGTGACTGTCTGTCTGCTTTATACAGCATGCCATGTGACTGTCTGTCTGCTTTATACAGCATGCCATGTGACTGTCTGTCTGCTTTATACAGCATGCCATGTGACTGTCTGTCTGCTTTATACAGCATGCCATGTGACTGTCTGTCTGCTTTATACAGCGTGCCATGTGACTGTCTGTCTGCTTTATATAGCATGCCATGTGACTGTCTGTCTGCTTTATACAGCGTGCCATGTGACTGTCTGTCTGCTTTATATAGCATGCCATGTGACTGTCTGTCTGCTTTATACAGCATGCCATGTGACTGTCTGTCTGCTTTATACAGCATGCCATGTGACTGTCTGCCTGTCTGCTTTATATAGCGTGTCTGTCTGTCTGCTTTATACAGCATGCCATGTGACTGTCTGTCTGCTTTATATAGCGTGTCTGTCTGTCTGCTTTATATAGCATGCCATGTGACTGTCTGCTTTATATAGCATACCATGTGCCTGTCTGTCTGCTTTATACAGCATGCCATGTGCCTGTCTGTCTGCTTTATATAGCATGCCATGTGACTGTCTGTCTGCTTTATACAGCATGCCATGTGACTGTCTGTCTGCTTTATACAGCATGCCATGTGACTGTCTGCCTGTCTGCTTTATATAGCGTGTCTGTCTGTCTGCTTTATACAGCATGCCATGTGACTGTCTGTCTGCTTTATACAGCGTGCCATGTGACTGTCTGTCTGCTTTATACAGCATGCCATGTGACTGTCTGTCTGCTTTATACAGCGTGCCATGTGACTGTCTGTCTGCTTTATATAGCATGCCATGTGACTGTCTGTCTGCTTTATACAGCATGCCATGTGACTGTCTGCCTGTCTGCTTTATATAGCGTGTCTGTCTGTCTGCTTTATATAGCATGCCATGTGACTGTCTGCTTTATATAGCATACCATGTGCCTGTCTGTCTGCTTTATACAGCGTGCCATGTGACTGTCTGCCTGTCTGCTTTATATAGCGTGTCTGTCTGTCTGCTTTATATAGCATGCCATGTGACTGTCTGTCTGCTTTATATAGCATACCATGTGACTGTCTGCTTTATACAGCATGCCATGTGACTGTCTGTCTGCTTTATACAGCGTGCCATGTGACTGTCTGTCTGCTTTATACAGCATGCCATGTGACTGTCTGTCTGTAGGAGCTAATGTGTCGGTGTACCTAATAATAAACTGTCCTGTAAGTGAATACCCGTTCAAAATGTACCTACCTCATATGTAAAGTAGCCGTAATGATGATGTCCTGCAGGTACAACTGCAATCGCTACAATGAAGATGATGCCAAGGCAGCCAGAGACGCACAGGAGGTATGTTCTACACAGTTAACCTTCTACAAAACACCAGAGACACATCACAGGAGGTATGTTCTACACAGTTAACCTTCTACAAAACACCAGAGACACATCACAGGAGGTAGGGTCTACACAGTTAACCTTCTACAAAACACCAGAGACACATCACAGGAGGTAGGGTCTACACAGTTAACCTTCTACAAAACACTAGAGACACATCACAGGAGGTATGTTCTACACAGTTAACCTTCTACAAAACACATCACAGGAGGTATGTTCTACACAGTTAACCTTCTACAAAACACTAGAGACACATCACAGGAGGTATGTTCTACACAGTTAACCTTCTACAAAACACCAGAGACACATCACAGGAGGTATGTTCTACACAGTTAACCTTCTACAAAACACATCACAGGAGGTATGTTCTACACAGTTAACCTTCTACAAAACACTAGAGACACATCACAGGAGGTATGTTCTACACAGTTAACCTTCTACAAAACACTAGAGACACATCACAGGAGGTATGTTCTACACAGTTAACCTTCTACAAAACACCAGAGACACATCACAGGAGGTAGGGTCTACACAGTTAACCTTCTAGAGACACATCACAGGAGGTAGGGTCTACACAGTTAACCTTCTACAAAACACCATAGACACATCACAGGAGGTAGGGTCTACACAGTTAACCTTCTACAAAACACATCACAGGAGGTATGTTCTACACAGTTAACCTTCTACAAAACACATCACAGGAGGTATGTTCTACACAGTTAACCTTCTACAAAACACATCACAGGAGGTATGTTCTACACAGTTAACCTTCTACAAAACACCATAGACACATCACAGGAGGTAGGGTCTACACAGTTAACCTTCTACAAAACACATCACAGGAGGTAGGGTCTACACAGTTAACCTTCTACAAAACACTAGAGACACATCACAGGAGGTATGTTCTACACGGTTAACCTTCTACAAAACACTAGAGACACATAACTCTCCTATTATATTATTATATCTTGTTGTAAAAGATGGTGGGTTGTAGTGTATTACTGTTGTACCACTACTGCTACTACTACTACTGTAATTAAGTGAAGGAGTTACAGCACTTCCTGTTCTACTGTAATTAAGTGAAGGAGTTACAGCACTTCCTGTTCTACTGTAATTAAGTGAAGGAGTTACAGCACTTCCTGTTCTACTGTAATTAAGTGAAGGAGTTACAGCACTTCCTGTTCTACTGTAATTAAGTGAAGGAGTTACAGCACTTCCTGTTCTACTGTAATTAAGTGAAGGAGTTACAGCACTTCCTGTTCTACTGTAATTAAGTGGAGTTACAGCACTTCCTGTTCTACTGAAATTAAGTGAAGGAGTTACAGCACTTCCTGTTCTGCTGTAATTAAGTGAAGGAGTTACAGCATTTCCTGTTCTACTGTAATTAAGTGAAGGAGTTACAGCACTTCCTGTTCTACTGTAATTAAGTGAAGGCGTATGCGTTACAGCGCTCCAGAGCGATGTTACAGCACTTCCTGTTCTACTGTAATTAAGTGAAGGAGTTCCAGCGCTTCCTGTTCTACTGAAATTAAGTGAAGGAGTTACAGCACTTCCTGTTCTGCTGTAATTAAGGGAAGGCGTTACAGCACTTCCTGTTCTACTGTAATTAAGTGAAGGAGTTACAGCACTTCCTGTTCTACTGTAATTAAGTGAAGGAGTTACAGCATTACCTGTTCTACTGAAATTAAGTGAAGGAGTTACAGCACTTCCTGTTCTGCTGTAATTAAGGGAAGGCGTTACAGCACTTCCTGTTCTACTGTAATTAAGTGAAGGAGTTACAGCACTTCCTGTTCTACTGTAATTAAGTGAAGGCGTATGCGTTACAGCGCTCCAGAGCGATGTTACAGCACTTCCTGTTCTACTGTAATTAAGTGAAGGAGTTACAGCGCTTCCTGTTCTACTGTAATTAAGGCGTGTGCGTTACAGCGCTCCAGAGCGATGTTACAGCGCTTCCTGTTCTACTGTAATTAAGGCGTGTGCGTTACAGCGCTCCAGAGCGATGTTACAGCGCTTCCTGTTCTACTGTAATTAAGGCGTGTGCGTTACAGCGCTCCAGAGCGATGTTACAGCGCTTCCTGTTCTACTGTAATTAAGGCGTGTGCGTTACAGCGCTCCAGAGCGATGTTACAGCGCTACCTGTTCTACTGCAACCGATACATGAACCACATGCAGTCGCTGCGCTTCGAGCACAAGCTGTACGCCGGGGTCAAGGCCAAGATGGAGGAGATGCAGCATCACAACATGTCCTGGATCGAGGTGCAGTTCCTGAAGAAGGCCGTGGACGTGCTGTGTCAGTGTCGCTCCACACTCATGTTCACCTACGTCTTCGCCTTCTACCTGAAGAAGAACAACCAGTCCATTATCTTTGAGGTACAGTGTGGCGCTAACCCAGAGTTTCTCAAACTCTGTCCCCTGGACAACAAGGGGTGAACGTTTTTTTTTTTTTTTGACCTAGTACTACACAGCTGATTTGAAATAACTAATCATCAAGCTTTGATCATTTGTATCAGCTGTGTAATGTACGGGATGATAACTAAATGTGCACCTCTTGGGTCCAGAGGACTGAGTTTGAGAAACGTTCTACCTCAAGAACAGCCAGTCCATCTTTGATATAAGAGGAATCTAGGGGGAGGAGGGGGAGGAATCTAGCCCCAGCCCCGACCCTGGTGGCTAGCCGGTCCCAGCCCCAACAGCCCCGACCCTGGTGGCTAGCCGGCCCCGACCCTGGTGGCTAGCCGGCCCCAGCCCCGACCCTGGTGGCTAGCCGGCCCCAGCCCCGACCCTGGTGGCTAGCCGGCCCCGACCCTGGTGGCTAGCCGGCCCCAGCCCCAACAGCCCCGACCCTGGTGGCTAGCCGGCCCCAGCTCCAACCCTGGTGGCTAGCCGGCCCCAGCCCCGACCCTGGTGGCTAGCCGGCCCCAGCCCCCAACCCTGGTGGCTAGCCGGCCCCAGCCCCCAACCCTGGTAGCTAGCCGGCCCCAGCCCCCAACCCTGGTGGCTAGCCGGCCCCAGCCCCAAACCCTGGTGGCTAGCCGGTCCCAGCCCCAACAGCTCCAACCCTGGTAGCTAGCCGACCCCAGCCCCAACAGCTCCAACCCTGGTAGCTAGCCGGCCCCAGCCCCAACAGCTCCAACCCTGGTGGCTAGCCGGCCCCAGCCCCGACCCTGGTAGCTAGCCGGCCCCAGCCCCAACCCTGGTGGCTAGCCGGCCCCAGCCCCGACCCTGGTGGCTAGCCGGCCCCAGCCCCGACCCTGGTGGCTAGCCGGCCCCAGCCCCCAACCCTGGTGGCTAGCCGGCCCCAGCCCCCAACCCTGGTAGCTAGCCGGCCCCAGCCCCCAACCCTGGTGGCTAGCCGGCCCCAGCCCCAAACCCTGGTGGCTAGCCGGTCCCAGCCCCAACAGCTCCAACCCTGGTAGCTAGCCGGTCCCAGCCCCAACAGCTCCAACCCTGGTGGCTAGCCGGCCCCAGCCCCCAACCCTGGTGGCTAGCCGGCCCCAGCCCCAAACCCTGGTGGCTAGCCGGTCCCAGCCCCAACAGCTCCAACCCTGGTAGCTAGCCGGTCCCAGCCCCAACAGCTCCAACCCTGGTGGCTAGCCGGCCCCAGCTCCAACCCTGGTGGCTAGCCGGCCCCAGCCCCCAACCCTGGTGGCTAGCCGGCCCCAGCCCCCAACCCTGGTAGCTAGCCGGCCCCAGCCCCCAACCCTGGTGGCTAGCCGGCCCCAGCCCCCAACCCTGGTAGCTAGCCGGCCCCAGCCCCCAACCCTGGTAGCTAGCCGACCCCAGCCCCAACAGCTCCAACCCTGGTAGCTAGCCGGCCCCAGCCCCAACAGCTCCAACCCTGGTGGCTAGCCGGCCCCAGCCCCGACCCTGGTAGCTAGCCGGCCCCAGCCCCAACCCTGGTGGCTAGCCGGCCCCAGCCCCCAACCCTGGTGGCTAGCCGGCCCCAGCTCCCAACCCTGGTGGCTAGCCGGCCCCAGCCCCCAACCCTGGTGGCTAGCCGTCCCCAGCCCCGACCCTGGTAGCTAGCCGGCCCCAGCCCCGACCCTGGTAGCTAGCCAGCCCCGACCCTGGTAGCTAGCCGGCCCCAGCCCCGACCCTGGTGGCTAGCCGGCCCCCAGCCCCCAACCCTGGTAGCTAGCCGGCCCCAGCCCCCAACCCTGGTAGCTAGCCGGCCCCAGCCCCCAACCCTGGTAGCTAGCCGACCCCAGCCCCAACAGCTCCAACCCTGGTAGCTAGCCGGCCCCAGCCCCAACAGCTCCAACCCTGGTGGCTAGCCGGCCCCAGCCCCGACCCTGGTAGCTAGCCGGCCCCAGCCCCAACCCTGGTGGCTAGCCGGCCCCAGCCCCCAACCCTGGTGGCTAGCCGGCCCCAGCTCCCAACCCTGGTGGCTAGCCGGCCCCAGCCCCCAACCCTGGTGGCTAGCCGTCCCCAGCCCCGACCCTGGTAGCTAGCCGGCCCCAGCCCCGACCCTGGTAGCTAGCCGGCCCCAGCCCCGACCCTGGTAGCTAGCCGGCCCCAGCCCCGACCCTGGTGGCTAGCCGGCCCCCAGCCCCCAACCCTGGTAGCTAGCCGGCCCCAGCCCCCAACCCTGGTAGCTAGCTGGCCCCGGCCCTGGTAGCTAGCCGGCCCCAGCCCCCAACCCTGGTGGCTAGCCGGCCCCGGCCCCCAACCCTGGTAGCTAGCCGGCCCCGGCCCCCAACCCTGGTGGCTAGCCGGCCCCGGCTCCAACCCTGGTGGCTAGCCGGCCCCGGCTCCAACCCTGGTGGCTAGCCGGCCCCGGCCCCCAACCCTGGTGGATAGCCGGCCCCGGCCCCCAACCCTGGTGGCTAGCCGGCCCCGGCCCCCAACCCTGGTGGCTAGCCGGCCCCGGCCCCCAACCCTGGTGGCTAGCCGGCCCCCAACCCTGGTGGCTAGCCGGCCCCAACCCCGACCCTGGTAGCTAGCCGGCCCCAGCCCCCAACCCTGGTGGCTAGCCGGCCCCAGCCCCCAACCCTGGTGGCTAGCCGGCCCCAGCCCCCAACCCTGGTGGCTAGCCGGCCCCAGCCCCCAACCCTGGTGGCTAGCCGGCCCCAGCCCCCAACCCTGGTAGCTAGCCGGCCCCAGCCCCCAACCCTGGTGGCTAGCCGGCCCTGGTAGCTAGCCGGCCCCAGCCCCCAACCCTGGTGGCTAGCCGGCCCTGGTAGCTAGCCGGCCCCAGCCCCCAACCCTGGTAGCTAGCCGGCCCTGGTAGCTAGCCGGCCCTGGTAACTAGCCGGCCCCAGCCCCGACCCTGGTAGCTAGCTGGCCCTGGTAGCTAGTCGGCCCTGGTAACTAGCCGGCCCCAGCCCCGACCCTGGTGGCTAGCCGGCCCCAGCCCCCAACCCTGGTGGCTAGCCGGCCCCAGCCCCCAACCCTGGTGGCTAGCCGGCCCCAGCCCCCAACCCTGGTGGCTAGCCGGCCCCAGCCCCCAACCCTGGTGGCTAGCCGGCCCTGGTAGCTAGCCGGCCCCAGCCCCCAACCCTGGTGGCTAGCCGGCCCTGGTAGCTAGCCGGCCCCAGCCCCCAACCCTGGTAGCTAGCCGGCCCTGGTAGCTAGCCGGCCCTGGTAACTAGCCGGCCCCAGCCCCGACCCTGGTAGCTAGCTGGCCCTGGTAGCTAGTCGGCCCTGGTAACTAGCCGGCCCCAGCCCCGACCCTGGTAGCTAGCCGGCCCTGGTAGCTAGCCGGCCCCAGCCCCGACCCTGGTAGCTAGCCGGCCGTAGCCCCGACCCTGGTAGCTAGCCGGCCCTGGTAGCTAGCCGGCCCTGGTAGCTAGCCGGCCGTAGCCCCGACCCTGGTAGCTAGCCGGCCCTGGTAGCTAGCCGGCCCAGGTAACTAGCCGGCCCCAGCCCCGGCCCTGGTAGCTAGCCGGCCCTGGTAGCTAGCCGGCCCTGGTAGCTAGCCGGCCCTGGTAGCTAGCCGGCCCTGGTAACTAGCCGGCCCCAGCCCCGACCCTGGTAGCTAGCCGCCCCTGGTAGCTAGCCGGCCCTGGTAACTAGCCGGCCCCAGCCCCGACCCTGGTAGCTAGCCGGCCCCAGCCCCGACCCTGGTAGCTAGCCGGCCCTGGTAACTAGCCGGCCCCAGCCCCGACTCTGGTAGCTAGCCGGCCCCAGCCCCGACCCTGGTAGCTAGCCGGCCCTGGTAGCTAGGTAACGGACCCAACCCTAAACTCTATTGTACAGTACAGCCATAGACAGCTAACTCCAACCCTTCAAGAACAGCCTCACATCATAGTTGAGGTATGGTGAAAGTGGCTAGGTAGTGGGACCAGGAGAGAGCCCCCCCCCCCCCCCCCCCCCCCCCTTATGCTGGGTCATGATCATTGGGTCACACGGTAGCAAAATGGTGTGCGACGGAAAACAAGCATTTCCTATTGGACAAATTGCAAGGGTACCGTTTCCATGGGTTTGGTCTGTTATGGCCCTGGTGTGGTGTTTATGTGGATGACCAGGCTGAATTTTTGTGTCATCAGAACAACCAGGCCGACCTGGAGAACTGCACAGAGACGTTGTCAGGATACCTAGAGAGGGACATCTCCCAGGATTCCTTGCAGGATATCAAGCAAAAAGTACAAGATAAATACAGGTGGGTGGAAGATTTTAACTCACAAAAATGAACCAATTTACAACCTGAATAATGGCCACATTTGATCCTTTTTTGGTAAGGCCCTGAAACATTTCTGTGTCTGGAGATATATTGTTCAATATACACAGAGAACACCAAAACATTAGGAGCACCTTCCTGATACTGAACCCCCCCCCCCCCCCACCCCCGCCCCCAAGAAGAGCCTCAATTTGTCGGGGCATGGACTCTACAAGGTGCAGAAAGCGTCTCACAGGGATGCTGGCCCATGTTGACTCACAGTTGGCTGGATGTCCTTTGGGGTGGTGAACCATTCTTGATAAACACAGGAAACTGTTGAGCGTGAAAAACCCAGCAGCGTTGCAGTTCTTGACACAAACCGGTCCGCCAACTACCATACCCCCGTTCAAAGGCACTTCAATATTTTGTCTTGCCCATTCACCCTCTGAATGGCACACAACACACAATCCATGTCTCAAATGTATAGAGGCTTTTAAAAATCCTTCTTTAACCCGTCTCCTCCCCCTTCATCTACACTGATTTAACAGGTGACATCAATAAGAAAACCCCTGGTTTCACCTGGTCAGTCATGGAAGGAGGTGTTATTAATGTTTTGGTGTCCTCCTGTGTATATTCTCTCCCCGTGTGTATAGATACTATACAACGTCTCTCTCCTGTGTAGATATTGTGAGAGCCGGCGGAGGGTGCTGCTACAGCACGTTCACGAAGGCTATGAGAAGGACCAATGGGAGTACATAGAGGATTAAGAAGGACCAATGGGGAGTACATAGAGGATTAAGAAGGACCAATGGGGGAGTACATTGGCCTCATGCTCATGGACCATCTCTAGAGAGAATATATTTTCTTTGGCCCTGAGAGGATATCTGTGTTGTGTGTGTTTCTCTCTCTCTCTACTGTCTCTACACCGTCTCTTGAGTATCTCTTCTCTAGAGAATAGAAAATCGCTTTCTTCTACCTTCTCCGCACCATGGACTATCCTCTAGTTTAGAGACTTTTCTGTTCTGTACGTTGCTTTCTCCACATCACCATGGACTATCCTCTAGTTTAGAGACTCTTCTGTTCTGTACGTTGCTTTCTCCACATCACCATGGACTATCCTCTAGTTTAGAGACTCTCTCCTGGGACACCACCCACTAGTACCTCCTACTCCCCTCCCTGGTTGAATGGAAACCATCAATAAGAGGTAGAATATTAAAACGGTGTTAACAACAGTGTGAGAAGACTGACCATTCAAGAACAGATCGATTTCTGGTCCCAGCCCATCCCCGCTGGCCCCACCAGCCCATCCCCGCTGGCCCCACCAGCCCATCCCCGCTGGCCCCACCAGCCCATCCCCGCTGGCCCCACCAGCCCATCCCCGCTGGCCCCACCAGCCCATCCCCGCTGGCCCCACCAGCCCATCCCCGCTGGCCCCACCAGCCCATCCCCGCTGGCCCCACCAGCCCATCCCCGCTGGCCCCACCAGCCCATCCCCGCTGGCCCCACCAGCCCATCCCCGCTGGTCCCACCAGCCCATCCCCGCTGGTCCCACCAGCCCATCCCCGCTGGTCCCACCAGCCCATCCCCGCTGGTCCCACCAGCCCATCCCCGCTGGTCCCACCAGCCCATCCCCGCTGGTCCCACCAGCCCATCCCCGCTGGTCCCACCAGCCCATCCCCGCTGGTCCCACCAGCCCATCCCCGCTGGTCCCACCAGCCCATCCCCGCTGGTCCCACCAGCCCATCCCCGCTGGTCCCACCAGCCCATCCCCAGCCCATCCCCGCTGGTCCCAGCCCATCCCCAGCCCATCCCCGCTGGCCCCAGCCTTTCCATTCTGGTCCCAGCCCATCCCCGCTGGCCCCAGCCCATCCCCGCTGGCCCCAGCCCATCCCCGCTGGCCCCAGCCCATCCCCGCTGGTCCCAGCCCATCCATTCTGGCCCCAGCCCATCCCCGCTGGTCCCAGTCCATCCCCGCTGGCCCCATCCCATTCCCGCTGGCCCCGTGTTACTGAACTGCAGCAGGCTTCATAAGACTTTTTTTGACATATGACATAAGAAGAATGACTTCCAAAAAGGGGCCATAGATCACATCGAAAATCAGCTGCAGTTAAGTCTGAAGATGACACCAAAAGTGGCCATCGTTCAAAACCAATCCTTTTTTTGCCCCGGTTGTTTGGCAAATTAGGACTCGTTCTCGACCCCAAAAATGCTTATGTGTTTGTAACAATTATTAAGAAAGTATAATTAAAATGATATGTTTGATTTTAATAAATGGAAACATAATGTCATTATTGGGAGTATTGTGTGAGTCAGTAGAATAGAACTAACTCTCAACTGAAAGTGTTTATATGAAAATACAACAGGAGTCGTCTCGGTGTGTATTTACACTGTAGTATTCAAAAATTCTGTTAACTTAACCCCAAATTCAAAAGGTTTTTCCAGAAATCCTGGTTGGAAGATTCCCAGTATCGGGAGCGAAATAAGGATCCTTCAAACCAGGATTTCTTGAACTCTGGGATTTCTCTCGACCTTAATTTGCAGTGTGTTCGATCAGCCTAGAAAGAGATCTCTAAAGCCTCGTTCACACTGCAGGCCTTAATGCTCAAGTCCGTTTTAGAATACTGATTGTCCAAACGGCATGTTAAAAACGGGCCAAATCAGGTGTGTGTGTGTGTTCAGACGGCAGTCATTTGCTAACATGGCTATGCTAGTTGTCATAGTAATGACAGGTGTGTGTGTGTGCACAGTGGTGTAGGCTGATTTAGTGGTGGTGCTTGTTCTTCCTATCACTCAGAAGTTATGTAGCAAGCTAAGAGGACAACAATGCCTGCCATGGACGTTTCCCCCGTTGCTTTGAATGTCCAAAATCATAGTGTAAGTACTTTTTGAGATGAACCAATTTGAAAAAA
Organism: Salvelinus fontinalis; assembly: GCF_029448725.1. Taxonomy (NCBI): domain Eukaryota; kingdom Metazoa; phylum Chordata; class Actinopteri; order Salmoniformes; family Salmonidae; genus Salvelinus; species Salvelinus fontinalis. Next base: position 433,062 of record NW_026600210.1, on the reverse strand, counting down.
AAAGTCATCTTTTTTTTTTTTTTGCTAGCTAGTTAGCTGTTTAGTTCACCATTTTGTTTGTAAACAATTAACAAGCTAATTAGCTAGAACATGTTCTTGTCAACAGAGCAGCTAGCAAACACACGCGTTAGCATACCTACTCGTTCCATTTTTTTATTTTATTTACTATTTTGTAGAAATAACACATATAGTGACTAAAAAAACCACTTGAGGGCAAATAAATCAGACAAGTCACATGGCCAAGTCGGTTTGAAATGTGGCTTCAGGATAAATACCATTCGAATCAGATATGCACATTTATTTTTTGAGTCACTTAAAACTGCCAATGTGAACAAGGCTTTACAATCTTCCAGAATGGGTGAAATTACGTTCAGATTCGTTCATACAAGATGAATACTAGTGGTCTTTTGGGCAGAAATAAAAGTTGCATCAAATTTACTATTAGAGACAGTATTCAAACCCATTGACTTATTCCACAATTTGTTACAGCCTGAATTCAAAATCCATTCAATATTTTTTTCTCCAAACCATCTATACACAATATCCCATAATGACAAGGTGAACACATTCTTTGTAGAATTCTTTCAAATGTATTGTACATTTACATAAGTATTCACACCCCTGAGTCAATACATGTTAGAATCACCTTTGGCAGTGATTTACAGCTGTGAGTCTCTAAGAGCTTCCACACCTGGATTGTACAATATTTGCCCTTTTTTTTAATTCTTCTTCAGGCTCTCTCAAATTAGTTGTTGATCATTGCTAGATTACCATTTTCAAGCAGATTTCAGTCAAAAACTAACTCGCCCACTCAGGAACATTCTCCGTCTTCTTGGTAAGGAACTCCAGTGTAGATTTGGCCTTGTGTTTTAGGTTATTGTTCTGCTGAAAGCTGAATTCATCTCCCAGTGTCTGGTGGAAAGCAGACTGAACCAGGTTCTCCTCTAGGATTTTATTTTGCTTAGCTCCGTTTCTTTCTCTCTTTTTTTACTGAAAAACTCCCCAGTGATGACAAGCATACCCATAACATGATGCAGCCACCACCACGCTTGAAAATATGAAGAGTGGTACTCAGTAATGTTTGTATGGGACAAAAGTTGTAAGATGTGTCAAGCTTTTTGTTTTGTTTCTCTGCCCAGGTGATGAAACAATGATTGGATTTTTCTTTACGAAGGAAAATCCATATTTCTTTTAGGCTGTCCGTCTGTCTTGCAGGTGCAGCTATAGCCGTCTGTGACCAACAGGCTCTAGCCTAAATGACATTTCCCTATATAGTGCACTACTTTTGACCAGAGCTAATGCACTATGTAAGGATTCATTTGGGATGTATTCTTCTGTTATCATCACCATGTCTGTTTGCTTGCTTGTTCTCTACCAACATTTCAACTTAACATTCAAGGTAACATGAAAGCAGCTACTTTCATTTGATAGAATCACCCCCCCCAAAAACTTTTCTACATTTTTTTTTCTTAATGCTATTAAAATTGTATTTCTTATTTACAAAGTTAGTGTATAAAATGTTGGAAGATATTAGTTGTTCGTTTTGAAGAAAAACAAATTAAAGTGCAAAATTTGTTTTTTTTTGTCTTTCACACTTTGATAAGGAAATATGAACCCAAGAACTGCAATAGTTTCTACAACAAATGTTACCTTTACTAGGGGAGGAGCATTATAATAACACACCTTTACTAGAGGGGAGGAGAATTATAATAACACACCTTTACTAGGGGGGGAGGAGGAGCATTATAACAACACACCTTTACTAGGGGGGAGGAGGAGCATTATAATAACACACCTTTACTAGGGGGGAGGAGGAGCATTATAATAACACACCTTTACTAGGGGGGGGGAGGAGCATTATAATAACACACCTTTACTAGGGGGGAGGAGGAGCATTATAATAACACACCTTTACTAGGGGGGGAGGAGGAGCATTATAACACACCTTTACTAGGGGAGAGGAGGAGCATTATAATAACACACCTTTACTAGGGGGGAGGAGGAGCATTATAATAACACACCTTTACTAGAGGGGAGGAGAATTATAATAACACACCTTTACTAGGGGGGGAGGAGGAGCATTATAACAACACACCTTTACTAGGGGGGAGGAGGAGCATTATAATAACACACCTTTACTAGGGGGGAGGAGGAGCATTATAATAACACACCTTTACTAGGGGGGGGGAGGAGCATTATAATAACACACCTTTACTAGGGGGGAGGAGGAGCATTATAATAACACACCTTTACTAGGGGGGGAGGAGGAGCATTATAACACACCTTTACTAGGGGAGAGGAGGAGCATTATAATAACACACCTTTACTAGGGGGGAGGAGGAGCATTATAATAACACACCTTTACTAGGGGGGAGGAGGAGCATTATAATAACACACCTTTACTAGGGGAGAGGAGCATTATAATAACACACCTTTACTAGGGGAGAGGAGGAGCATTATAATAACACACCTTTACTAGGGGAGAGGAGCATTATAATAACACACCTTTACTAGGGGAGGAGCATTATAATAACACACCTTTACTAGGGGGGAGGAGGAGCATTATAATAACACACCTTTACTAGGGGGGAGGAGGAGGAGCATTATAATAACACACCTTTACTAGGGGGGAGGAGGAGCATTATAATAACACACCTTTACTAGGGGGGAGGAGCATTATAATAACACACCTTTACTAGGGGGGGAGGAGGAGCATTATAATAACACACCTTTACTAGGGGGGGAGGAGGAGCATTATAATAACACACCTTTACTAGGGGGGAGGAGGAGCATTATAATAACACACCTTTACTAGGGGGGGAGGAGCATTATAATAACACACCTTTACTAGGGGAGAGGAGCATTATAACAACACACCTTTACTAGGGGGGGGAGGATTATAATAACACACCTTTACTAGGGGGGAGGAGGAGCATTATAATAACACACCTTTACTAGGGGAGAGGAGCATTATAATAACACACCTTTACTAGGGGGGAGGAGCATTATAACAACACACCTTTACTAGGGGGGAGGAGCATTATAACAACACACCTTTACTAGGGGGGAGGAGGAGCATTATAATAACACACCTTTACTAGGGGGGAGGAGGAGCATTATAATAACACACCTTTACTAGGGGGGGAGGAGGAGCATTATAACAACACACCTTTACTAGGGGGGGAGGAGGAGCATTATAACAACACACCTTTACTAGGGGGAGGAGCATTATAATAACACACCTTTACTAGGGGAGAGGAGGAGCATTATAATAACACACCTTTACTAGGGGGGAGGCGGAGCATTATAATAACACACCTTTACTAGGGGGGAGGAGGAGCATTATGATAACACACCTTTACTAGGGGGGAGGAGGAGCATTATAATAACACACCTTTACTAGGGGAGAGGAGCATTATAATAACACACCTTTACTAGGGGAGAGGAGGAGCATTATAATAACACACCTTTACTAGGGGAGAGGAGCATTATAATAACACACCTTTACTAGGGGAGGAGCATTATAATAACACACCTTTACTAGAGGGGAGGAGCATTATAATAACACACCTTTACTAGGGGGGAGGAGGAGCATTATAATAACACACCTTTACTAGGGGGGAGGAGGAGGAGCATTATAATAACACACCTTTACTAGGGGGGAGGAGGAGCATTATAATAACACACCTTTACTAGGGGGGAGGAGCATTATAATAACACACCTTTACTAGGGGGGAGGAGCATTATAATAACACACCTTTACTAGGGGGGGAGGAGGAGCATTATAATAACACACCTTTACTAGGGGGGGAGGAGGAGCATTATAATAACACACCTTTACTAGGGGGGAGGAGGAGCATTATAATAACACACCTTTACTAGGGGGGGAGGAGCATTATAATAACACACCTTTACTAGGGGAGAGGAGCATTATAACAACACACCTTTACTAGGGGGGGGAGGAGCATTATAATAACACACCTTTACTAGGGGGGAGGAGGAGCATTATAATAACACACCTTTACTAGGGGAGAGGAGCATTATAATAACACACCTTTACTAGGGGGGAGGAGCATTATGACAACACACCTTTACTAGGGGGGAGGAGGAGCATTATAATAACACACCTTTACTAGGGGGGAGGAGCATTATAATAACACACCTTTACTAGGGAGGAGGAGGAGCATTATAATAACACACCTTTACTAGGGGGGAGGAGCATTATAATAACACACCTTTACTAGGGGGGAGGAGCATTATAATAACACACCTTTACTAGGGGAGGAGGAGCATTATAATAACACACCTTTACTAGGGAGGAGGAGCATTATAATAACACACCTTTACTAGGGGGGAGGAGCATTATAATAACACACCTTTACTAGGGGGGGAGGAGGAGCATTATAATAACACACCTTTACTAGGGGGGAGGAGGAGCATTATAATAACACACCTTTACTAGGGGGGAGGAGCATTATAATAACACACCTTTACTAGGGGGGGAGGAGGAGCATTATAATAACACACCTTTACTAGGGGGGAGGAGGAGCATTATAATAACACACCTTTACTAGGGAGGAGGAGGAGCATTATAATAACACACCTTTACTAGGGGGGGAGGAGGAGCATTATAATAACACACCTTTACTAGGGGGGGAGGAGGAGCATTATAATAACACACCTTTACTAGGGGGGAGGAGGAGCATTATAATAACACACCTTTACTAGGGGGGGAGGAGCATTATAATAACACACCTTTACTAGGGGAGAGGAGCATTATAACAACACACCTTTACTAGGGGGGGGAGGATTATAACAACACACCTTTACTAGGGGGGAGGAGCATTATAACAACACACCTTTACTAGGGGGGAGGAGCATTATAACAACACACCTTTACTAGGGGGGGGAGGATTATAACAACACACCTTTACTAGGGGGGAGGAGCATTATAACAACACACCTTTACTAGGGGGGGAGGATTATAATAACACACCTTTACTAGGGGGGGAGGAGGAGCATTATAACAACACACCTTTACTAGGGGGGAGGAGCATTATAACAACACACCTTTACTAGGGGGGAGGAGCATTATAACAACACACCTTTACTAGGGGGGAGGAGCATTATAATAACACACCTTTACTAGGGGAGGAGGAGCATTATAACAACACACCTTTACTAGGGGGGGAGGAGGAGCATTATAACAACACACCTTTACTAGTTGGGGAGGAGGAGCATTATAACAACACACCTTTACTAGGGGGGGGAGGAGCATTATAATAACACCTTTACTAGGGGGGAGGAGCATTATAATAACACACCTTTACTAGGGGGGGGAGGAGCATTATAATAACACCTTTACTAGGGGGGAGGAGCATTATAATAACACACCTTTACTAGGGGGGAGGAGCATTATAATAACACACCTTTACTAGGGGGGGAGGAGGAGCATTATAACAACACACCTTTACTAGGGGGGGGAGGATTATAACAACACACCTTTACTAGGGGGGAGGAGCATTATAACAACACACCTTTACTAGGGGGGGAGGATTATAATAACACACCTTTACTAGGGGGGGAGGAGGAGCATTATAACAACACACCTTTACTAGGGGGGAGGAGCATTATAACAACACACCTTTACTAGGGGGGAGGAGGAGCATTATAACAACACACCTTTACTAGGGGGGAGGAGCATTATAATAACACACCTTTACTAGGGGGGGGAGGAGCATTATAATAACACCTTTACTAGGGGGGAGGAGCATTATAATAACACACCTTTACTAGGGGGGAGGAGCATTATAATAACACACCTTTACTAGGGGGGGAGGAGGAGCATTATAACAACACACCTTTACTAGGGGGGGAGGAGGAGCATTATAACAACACACCTTTACTAGGGGGGGAGGAGGAGCATTATAACAACACACCTTTACTAGGGGGGGAGGAGGAGCATTATAACAACACACCTTTACTAGGGGGGGAGGAGGAGCATTATAACAACACACCTTTACTAGGGGGGGAGGAGGAGCATTATAACAACACACCTTTACTAGGGGGGGAGGAGGAGCATTATAACAACACACCTTTACTAGGGGGGGGAGGATTATAATAACACACCTTTACTAGGTGGGGGGAGGATTATAACAACAGACCTTTACTAGGGGGGAGGAGCATTATAATAACACACCTTTACTAGGGGGGAGGAGCATTATAACAACACACCTTTACTAGGGGGGAGGAGCATTATAACAACACACCTTTACTAGGGGGGGGAGGATTATAATAACACACCTTTACTAGGGGGGGAGGAGGAGCATTATAATAACACACCTTTACTAGGGGGGGAGGAGGAGCATTATAATAACACACCTTTACTAGGGGGGGAGGAGGAGCATTATAATAACACACCTTTACTAGGGGGGGAGGAGGAGCATTATAATAACACACCTTTACTAGGGGGGAGGAGGAGCATTATAATAACACACCTTTACTAGGGGGGGGGAGGAGCATTATAATAACACACCTTTACTAGGGGGGAGGAGGAGCATTATAATAACACACCTTTACTAGGGGGGGAGGAGGAGCATTATAACACACCTTTACTAGGGGAGAGGAGGAGCATTATAATAACACACCTTTACTAGGGGGGAGGAGGAGCATTATAATAACACACCTTTACTAGGGGGGAGGAGGAGCATTATAATAACACACCTTTACTAGGGGAGGAGGAGCATTATAATAACACACCTTTACTAGGGGAGGAGGAGCATTATAATAACACACCTTTACTAGGGGAGGAGGAGCATTATAATAACACACCTTTACTAGGGGAGGAGGAGCATTATAATAACACACCTTTACTAGGGGGGGAGGAGGAGCATTATAATAACACACCTTTACTAGGGGAGGAGGAGGAGCATTATAATAACACACCTTTACTAGGGGGGGAGGAGGAGCATTATAATAACACACCTTTACTAGGGGGGGAGGAGGAGCATTATAATAACACACCTTTACTAGGGGAGGAGGAGGAGCATTATAATAACACACCTTTACTAGGGGAGGAGGAGGAGCATTATAATAACACACCTTTACTAGGGGAGGAGGAGGAGCATTATAATAACACACCTTTACTAGGGGAGGAGGAGCATTATAATAACACACCTTTACTAGGGGGAGGAGGAGCATTATAATAACACACCTTTACTAGGGGGGGAGGAGCATTATAATAACACACCTTTACTAGGGGAGGAGGAGGAGCATTATAATAACACACCTTTACTAGGGGGGGAGGAGGAGCATTATAATAACACACCTTTACTAGGGGGGGAGGAGCATTATAATAACACACCTTTACTAGGGGGGAGGAGCATTATAACAACACACCTTTACTAGGGGGGAGGAGCATTATAACAACACACCTTTACTAGGGGAGGAGGAGGAGCATTATAATAACACACCTTTACTAGGGGAGGAGGAGGAGCATTATAATAACACACCTTTACTAGGGGAGAGGAGGAGCATTATAATAACACACCTTTACTAGGGAGGAGGAGGAGCATTATAATAACACACCTTTACTAGGGGGGAGGAGGAGCATTATAATAACACACCTTTACTAGGGGGGGAGGAGGAGCATTATAATAACACACCTTTACTAGGGGGGAGGAGGAGCATTATAATAACACACCTTTACTAGGGGGGAGGAGCATTATAATAACACACCTTTACTAGGGGAGAGGAGCATTATAACAACACACCTTTACTAGGGGAGGAGGAGGAGCATTATAATAACACACCTTTACTAGGGGGAGGAGCATTATAATAACACACCTTTACTAGAGGGGAGGAGCATTATAACAACACACCTTTACTAGGGGGGAGGAGCATTATAATAACACACCTTTACTAGGGAGGAGGAGCATTATAATAACACACCTTTACTAGGGGGGAGGAGCATTATAATAACACACCGTTACTAGGGGGGAGGAGCATTATAATAACACACCTTTACTAGGGGGGAGGAGCATTATAACAACACACCTTTACTAGGGGGGAGGAGCATTATAATAACACACCTTTACTAGGGGGGAGGAGGAGCATTATAATAACACACCTTTACTAGGGGGGAGGAGGGTAGACAGAAATCAGTGGAAGGATCTCCCACATGAAATTCCACATGATGTCCTCACTTGTCACTTTTCTTTTACAATGTATGGCATTACATCACAATGTCTTTAAATCAGAACCAGCGGACGACTAACTACGACCCCTAAAGCATGTCCTAGATAGAGTTGGGTTCTGAACAAACAGAGTAGAAACTCAAATGGGACGACAAGGAAAATCTCAAACCAAGTTTATTCACCCCACTGGGTCATACAGCTGCAAAGAGGAGGCATGATTACACAAGCACATATATTTATACCCTCCTACGAGGCTGAGTCAACTCCTTACACATCTAGACAGCCTATACATCTCTGTTGCTAGGCAGGATTGGTTCCTGTCACTTGGTGTAGTCATGGCCCTGTCTGATGCTAGAACCTTGGTGTACGTGAGACTGTGGTGGGCCCCTCTGTGTGAGAGAGGACTGTAGTAGGAGGATCGTTGTGGTGGGCCCCTCTGTGTGAGAGAGGACTGTAGTAGGAGGGTCATTGTGGTGGGCCCCTCTGTGTGAGAGAGGACTGTGGTGGGCCCCTCTGTGTGAGAGGACTGTAGTAGGAGGATCGTTGTGGTGGGCCCCTCTGTGTGAGATAGGACTGTAGTAGGAGGGTTGTTGTGGTGGGCCCCTCTGTGTGAGAGAGGACTGTGGTGGGCCCCTCTGTGTGAGAGAGGACTGTGGTGGGCCCCTCTGTGTGAGAGAGGACTGTAGTAGGAGGGTCATTGTGGTGGGCCCCTCTGTGTGAGAGAGGACTGTAGTAGGAGGGTCATTGTGGTGGGCCCCTCTGTGTGAGAGAGGACTGTGGTGGGCCCCTCTGTGTGAGAGAGGACTGTAGTAGGAGGGTCATTGTGGTGGGCCCCTCTGTGTGAGAGAGGACTGTGGTGGGCCCCTCTGTGTGAGAGAGGACTGTAGTAGGAGGGTCGTTGGGGTGGGCCCCTCTGGGTGAGAGAGGACTGTAGTAGGAGGGTCGTTGTGGTGGGCCCCTCTGGGTGAGAGAGGACTGTAGTAGGAGGGTCATTGTGGTGGGCCCCTCTGTGTGAGAGGACTGTAGTAGGAGGGTCATTGTGGTGGGCCCCTCTGTGTGAGAGAGGACTGTAGTAGGAGGGTTGTTGTGGTGGGCCCCTCTGTGTGAGAGAGGACTGTGGTGGGCCCCTCTGTGTGAGAGAGGACTGTAGTAGGAGGGTCGTTGGGGTGGGCCCCTCTGTGTGAGATAGGACTGTAGTAGGAGGGTCATTGTGGTGGGCCCCTCTGTGTGAGAGAGGACTGTAGTAGGAGGGTCATTGTGGTGGGCACCTCTGTGAGAGAGGACTGTGGTGGGCCCCTCTGTGTGAGAGGACTGTGGTGGGCCCCTCTGTGTGAGAGGACTGTGGTGGGCCCCTCTGTGTGAGAGGACTGTAGTAGGAGGATCGTTGTGGTGGGCCCCTCCGTGTGAGAGGACTGTAGTAGGAGGGTAGTTGTGGTGGGCACCTCTGGCCCCCCTCCCAGAGGTTTCTTCTCACTTCATCTGTTGACTTGACCTCGAGACAAATTCCTCACTCCTCTCTAGTTCTGCAGCTGGCCTGCCTTATCAGAGACTAACTAGTCTGTTGAATTCCTCACTCCTCTCTAGTTCTGCAGCTGGCCTGCCTTATCAGAGACTAACTAGACTGTTGAATTCCTCACTCCTCCCTAGTTCCGTAGCTGGCCTGCCTTATCAGGAACTGAAACTAGACTTTTGCCCTTTGCCTCCCTCTTAAAAAGGAACATTGATATTCAACTTTAACATGTTTGAACAGAATATTAACGTTCTGCAGTTCCCATCTATTTCAAGCTAGAATCCATCAATAGGTTTCTGTGTTCCAACATATACATTCATTATACATGTAAAGTAATCAATAAAATGCTAGTAATGGTAACATGAATAAGTACATTTCAAGCTAGAATGTGTTCCAACCCGCTATACAACATCCAAAAGTACAAAACGGGTCAATAGCCACATTTCCAACCGCAGTCTTTATGCGCGTAACGTCATGGCGTTAAGATCCCTACACGTGTGATGGAAACAGGAAGTGATGGAAACAGGAAGTGAAAGGATTCGGGAGACATCACCTCCATCGTGTCAGACACCCTAATCCTAATCCACCCAATCCTAGACACCCTCCTAATTTGCATACCATCCCAACAGATCTACAGACGATGCAATCTCACTTGCCTTCCACACTGCCCTCTCCAACCTGGACAAAAGGATCACCTGCGTGAGAATGCTGTTCATCGACTACGATGTTGTCCCCACAGTGACCGTACGTACATATCCCAATCAGAAGCCATGGATTATAGGCAACAACCGCACCAAGTTTAAGGCTTGAGCTGCCGCGTTCAAGGTATTACACTAATACAGACGCTTATAAGAAATCCCAATATGCCCTCAAACGAACCATCAAACAGGGACCGGGTCAATACAGGACTAAGATTGAATCCTACTACAACGGCTGTCGTCGGGTGCTTTGAGGCAAGCAACACTGAAGCATGCATGAGAGCACCAGCTGTTCCGGACGACTGTGATTTAACCTTTAAACAGGTCAACATTCACAAGGCCGCGGGGGTCAGACAAATTACCAGGACGTGTACTCAGAGCATGCGGGGACCAACTGGCAAGTGTCTTCACTAACATTTTCAACCTCTCCCTGACCGAGTCTGTAATACCAACATGTTTCAAGGATATCACCATTGTCCCTGTGCCTAAGAAAGCGAAGGTAACCTGCCTAAATGACTACCGCCCCGTAGCACTCGTCGGTAGCCATGAAGTGCTTTGAAAGGCTGATCATGGCTAACATCAACACCATCATCCCAGAAACCCTAGACCCACTCCAATTCGCATACCGCCCCAACAGATCCACAGATGATGCAATCTCAATCGCACTCAACACTGCCCTTTCCCACCTGGACAAAAGGAACAACTATGTGAGAATGCTGTTCATTGACTACAGCTCAGCGTTCAACGTTCAACACCATAGTGCCCACAAAGCTCATCACTAAGCTAAAGACCCTGGGACTAAACACCTCCCTCTGCAACTGGATCCTGGACTTCCTGATGGGCCGTCCCCAGGTGGTAAGGGTAGGCAACAACATATCTGCCACATCTGCCACGCTGATCCTCAACACGGGAAACCCTCAGGGGTGCATGCTTAGTCCCCTCCTGTACTCCCTGTTCACCCACGACTGCATGGCCAAACACGACTCCAACACCATCATTAGGTTTGCTGACGACACAACGGTGATAGGCCTGATCACCGACAACGATGAGACAGCCTATAAGGAGGTCAGAGACCTGACAACGACGAGACAGCCTATAGGGAGGAGGTCAGAGACCTGACAACGACGAGACAGCCTATAGGGAGGAGGTCAGAGACCTGACAACGACGAGACGGCCTATAGGGAGGAGGTCAGAGACCTGACAACGACGAGACGGCCTATAGGGAGGAGGTCAGAGACCTGACAACGACGAGACAGCCTATAGGGAGGAGGTCAGAGACCTGACAACGACGAGACGGCCTATAGGGAGGAGGTCAGAGACCTGACAACGACGAGACAGCCTATAGGGAGGAGGTCAGAGACCTGACAACGATGAGACGGCCTATAGGGAGGAGGTCAGAGACCTGACAACGATGAGACAGCCTATAGGGAGGAGGTCAGAGACCCGACAACGACGAGACGGCCTATAGGGAGGAGGTCAGAGACCTGACAACGACGAGACGGCCTATAGGGAGAAGATCAGAGACCTGACAACGATGAGACAGCCAATAGGGAGGAGGTCAGAGACCTGGCAACGACGAGACGGCCTATAGGGAGGAGGTCAGAGACCTGACAACGATGAGACAACCTATAGGGAGGAGGTCAGAGACCTGACAACGATGAGACAGCCTATAGGGAGGAGGTCAGAGACAACGATGAGACAGCCAATAGGGAGGAGGTCAGAGACCTGACAACGATGAGACAGCCTATAGGGAGGAGGTCAGAGACCTGACAACGATGAGACGGCCTATAGGGAGGAGGTCAGAGACCTGACAACGATGAGACAGCCTATAGGGAGGAGGTCAGAGACCTGACAACGATGAGACAGCCTATAGGGAGGAGGTCAGAGACCTGACAACGATGAGACGGCCTATAGGGAGGAGGTCAGAGACCTGACAACGATGAGACAGCCTATAGGGAGGAGGTCAGAGACCTGACAGTGTGGTACCAACAACCTCTACTTCAAGACAAAGGAGATGATTGTGGACTACAGGAAAAGGAGGACCGAGCACGCCCCCATTCTCATCGATGGGGCTGTAGCGGAGCAGGTTGAGAGTTTCAAGTTCCTTGGCGTCCACATCACCAAGAAACTATCATGGTCCAAACACACCAAGAAAGTCGTGAAGAGGGCACGACAAAACCTTTTCCACCTCAGGAGACTGAAAAGATTTGGCAAGGGTCCCCAGATCCTCAAAAAGTTCTACAGCTGCACCATCGAGAGGATCCTGACCGGTTACATCACCGCCTGGTATGACAACTGCTCGGCAATGGTCAAAGACTCCAGCCACCATTTTCATAGACTGTTCTCTCTGCTACTCCGCGGAACCGGAGCACCAAGTCTAGGTCCAAAATGACCCCCCTTCTCTATGTTTTTACACTGCCGCTACTCGCTGTGGTAACATTATTTTTGATTAAAATGAATTTAAAAAACGTCAATCAGAGTGCAAAGCCAGCTTGATTTCAGATGTGTCCATGTAAACAGAATTATTATTATCGTTCATCTAGCAAGCATCTAAATATTTAATTTGAACTATTAAATTAACCTGACTAGCCACAATAATCACATGATTAACCATTACCCTAGCCACAATAATCACATGATTAACCATTACTCGCTGTTTATTATCTATGCATAGTCACTTTACCCCTACCTACATGTACAAATGACCTCGACTAACCTGTACGCCCCTGTATATAGCCTCGTTATTATTAAAATAATTTTTTTAACTTTCGTTTATTTAGTAAATATTTTTTATACTCTATTTTCTTAACAGCATTGTTGGTTCAGGGCTTGTAAGTAAATATTTAATTAGATTTGTAAGTAAGCATTTCACGGTAAGGTCTTACATCTGTTATATTCCGCTCATGTGACAAATACAATTTGATATCTAGGAAAACCAAAGTTTCAATATTAATATGATAATATTACAACAACAAGAATGAACTGTACTCTGAAACAAAGATAAGTGCTAAAAATAGTAAAAAGCTTAATTACATTTTATGGCAAAAAGGCAAACTTGGCTCCATCATTCATTCATCACAAAACCCACTGATATTGCCAAGTACTTTAATAATTTTTTTCATTGCTTATCAAAATTGTGAACCTACACACCCATGCATAACTGACCAAATTATGAAAAACAAGCATTGTAATTTTTAATTTCGTAAAGTTGAGTGTGGAAGAGGTGAAAAAAGATGATTGTTGTGTCTCAACAATGACAAACCACCGGGGTCTGACAACTTGGATGGAAAATTACAGGGGATAATAGCGGACTATATTGATTGCCACCCCTATTTGCCATTCTTCAATCGAAGACTACTGGAAAGTGTACAGTGCATTCAGAAAGTATTCAGACCCCTTGACTTTTTCTACATTTTGTTACGTTACAGCCAGGAACTAATGGGGATCCATAATAAATCCCAGGAAGAGTAGCTGCTGCCTTGACAGGAACTAATGGCGATCCATAATAAACCCCAGGAAGAGTAGCTGCTGCCTTGGCAGGAACTAATGGGGATCCATAATAAACCCCAGGAAGAGTAGCTGCTGCCTTGACAGGAACTAATGGGGATCCATAATAAACCCCCAGGAAGAGTAGCTGCTGCCTTGACAGGAACTAATGGCGATCCATAATAAACCCCAGGAAGAGTAGCTGCTGCCTTGGCAGGAACTAATGGGGATCCATAATAAACCCCAGGAAGAGTAGCTGCTGCCTTGACAGGAACTAATGGGGATCCATAATAAACCCCAGGAAGAGTAGCTGCTGCCTTGGCAGGAACTAATGGGGATCCATATAAATCCCAGGAAGAGTAGCTGCTGCCTTGGCAGGAACTAATGGGGATCCATAATAAACCCCATGAAGAGTAGCTGCTGCCTTGGCAGGAACTAATGGGGATCCATAATAAACCCCAGGAAGAGTAGCTGCTGCCTTGGCAGGAACTAATGGGGATCCATAATAAACCCCAGGAGGAGTAGCTGCTGCCTTGGCAGGAACTAATGGGGATCCATAATAAACCCCAGGAGGAGTAGCTGCTGCCTTGGCAGGAACTAATGGGGATCCATAATAAACCCCAGGAAGAGTAGCTGCTGCCTTGGCAGGAACTAATGGGGATCCATAATAAACCCCAGGAAGAGAAGCTGCTGCCTTGGCAGGAACTAATGGGGATCCATTATAAACCTCAGGAAGAGTAGCTGCTGCCTTGGCAGGAACTAATGGGGATCCATAATAAACCCCAGGAAGAGTAGCTGCTGACTTGGCAGGAACTAATGGGGATCCATAATAAACCCCAGGAGGAGTAGCTGCTGCCTTGGCAGGAACTAATGGGGATCCATAATAAACCCCAGGAGGAGTAGCTGCTGCCTTGGCAGGAACTAATGGGGATCCATAATAAACCCCAGGTAGAGTAGCTGCTGCCTTGACAGGAACTAATGGAGATCCATAATAAACCCCAGGAAGACTAGCTGCTGCCTTGGCAGGAACTAATGGGGATCCATAATAAACCCCAGGAAGAGTAGCTGCTGCCATGGCAGGAACTCATGGGGATCCATAATAAACCCCAGGAAGAGTAGCTGCTGCCTTGGCAGGAACTAATGGGGATCCATAATAAACCCCAGGTAGAGTAGCTGCTGACTTGACAGGAACTAATGGAGATCCATAATAAACCCCAGGAAGACTAGCTGCTGCCTTGGCAGGAACTAATGGGGATCCATAATAAACCCCAGGAAGAGTAGCTGTTGCCTTGGCAGGAACTAAATGGGGATCCATAATAAACCCCAGGAAGAGTAGCTGCTGCCTTGGCAAGAACTAATGGGGATCCATAATAAACCCCAGGAAGAGTAGCTGCTGCCTTGGTAACAGGAACTAATGGGGATCCATAATAAACCCCAGGAAGAGTAGCTGCTACCTTGGCAGGAACTAATGGGGATCCATAATAAACCCCAGGAAGAGTAGCTGCTGACTTGGCAGGAACTAATGGGGATCCATAATAAACCCCAGGAGGAGTAGCTGCTGCCTTGGCAGGAACTAATGGGGATCCATAATAAACCCCAGGAGGAGTAGCTGCTGCCTTGGCAGGAACTAATGGGGATCCATAATAAACCCCAGGTAGAGTAGCTGCTGCCTTGACAGGAACTAATGGAGATCCATAATAAACCCCAGGAAGACTAGCTGCTGCCTTGGCAGGAACTAATGGGGATCCATAATAAACCCCAGGAAGAGTAGCTGCTGCCATGGCAGGAACTCATGGGGATCCATAATAAACCCCAGGAAGAGTAGCTGCTGCCTTGGCAGGAACTAATGGGGATCCATAATAAACCCCAGGTAGAGTAGCTGCTGACTTGACAGGAACTAATGGAGATCCATAATAAACCCCAGGAAGACTAGCTGCTGCCTTGGCAGGAACTAATGGGGATCCATAATAAACCCCAGGAAGAGTAGCTGTTGCCTTGGCAGGAACTAAATGGGGATCCATAATAAACCCCAGGAAGAGTAGCTGCTGCCTTGGCAAGAACTAATGGGGATCCATAATAAACCCCAGGAAGAGTAGCTGCTGCCTTGGTAACAGGAACTAATGGGGATCCATAATAAACCCCAGGAAGAGTAGCTGCTACCTTGGCAGGAACTAACGGGGTCCATAATAAACCCCAGGAAGACTAGCTGCTGCCTTGGCAGGAACTAATTGGGATCCATAATAAACCCCAGGAAGAGTAGCTGCTGCCTTGGCAGGAACTAATGGGGATCCATAATAAACCCCAGGAAGAGTAGCTGCTGCCTTGGCAGGAACTAATGGGGATCCATAATAAACCCCAGGAAGAGTAGCTGCTGCCTTGGCAGGAACTAATGGGGATCCATAATAAACCCCAGGAAGAGTAGCTGCTGCCTTGGCAGGAACTAATGGGGATCCATAATAAACTCCAGGAAGAGTAGCCACTGCCTTGGCAGGAACTCATGGGGATCCATAATAAACCCCAGGAAGAGTAGCTGCTGCCTTGGCAGGAACTAATGGGGATCCATAATAAACCCCAGGAAGAGTAGCTGCTGCCTTGGCAGGAACTAATGGGGATCCATAATAAACCCCAGGAAGAGTAGCTGCTGCCTTGGCAGGAACTAATGAGGATCCATAATAAACCCCCAGGAAGAGTAGCTGCTGCCTTGGCAGGAACTAATGGGGATCCATAATAAACCCCAGGAAGAGTAGCTGCTGCCTTGGCAGGAACTAATGGGGATCCATAATAAACCCCAGGAAGAGTAGCTGCTGCCTTGGCAGGAACTAATGAGGATCCATAATAAACCCCAGGAAGAGTAGCTGCTGCCTTGGCAACAGGAACTAATGGGGATCCATAATAAACCCCAGGGAGAGTAGCTGCAAGTCATCATGAAGTCAGCAAATTATCAGGTGTTTTGGAGTTCAGTGTCCAAAAACTGGGTCTCCGTTTAAGGTTGTTGTTCCAGCAGGACAATGACCCCAAACACACATCAGAAAGCACCCAGAAATGATTACAGAATAAACACGGGGACTGTTCTGGAGTGGCCAGCGATAACCTATAGAGTCACCACGGGACCTTACTAAGAAGCATGACATAACACTCACATAGCAGCTGTCGCTGCTAATCCAAGTCAACAAGAATATCCGACACAAATTCCTTGATAATTAAAACACAAACATTTATTGCAAACTCTTGTCTCTTTAACATTTGGCTTCAATAAAATCAGTTTCATTACATTCAAATGATTACATCACAAATAACTGCAGCAATCTTCATCTGAATGCCTCATCTTCGTGTCAATGGCCCAATCCCAAACGGACCCCTAGACCCTGGCCCAATTGGACCCCTAGACCCTGGCCCAATCCCAATCGGACCCCTAGACCCTGGCCCAATCGGACCCCTAGACCCCGGCCCAATCCCAAACGGACCCCTAGACCCTGGCCCAATCCCAATCGGACCCCTAGACCCTGGCCCAATCCCAATCGGACCCCTAGACCCTGGCCCAATCGGACCCCTAGACCCTGGCCCAATCGCAAACGGACCCCTAGACCCTGGCCCAATCGGACCCCTAGACCCTGGCCCAATCCCAAACGGACCCCTAGACCCTGGCCCAATTGGACCCCTAGACCCTGGCCCAATCCCAATCGGACCCCTAGACCCTGGCCCAATCGGACCCCTAGACCCTGGCCCAATCCCAATCGAACCCCTAGACCCTGGCCCAATCCCAATCGGACCCCTAGACCCTGGCCCAATTGGACCCCTAGACCCTGGCCCAATCCCAATCGGACCCCTAGACCCTGGCCCAATCGGACCCCTAGACCCTGGCCCAATCGGACCCCTAGACCCTGGCCCAATCGCAAACGGACCCCTAGACCCTGGCCCAATCGCAAACGGACCCCTAGACCCTGGCCCAATCGCAAACGGACCCCTAGACCCTGGCCCAATCGGACCCCTAGACCCTGGCCCAATCCCAATCGGACCCCTAGACCCTGGCCCAATTGGACCCCTAGACCCTGGCCCAATCCCAATCGGACCCCTAGACCCTGGCCCAATTGGACCCCTAGACCCTGGCCCAATTCCAAACGGACCCCTAGACCCTGGCCAATCCCAAACGGACCCCTAGACCCTGGCCCAATCGGACCCCTAGACCCTGGCCCAATCCCAATCGGACCCCTAGACCCTGGCCCAATCCCAATCGGACCCCTAGACCCTGGCCCAATCCCAATCGGACCCCTAGACCCAGGCCCAATTGGACCCCTAGACCCTGGCCCAATCCCAAACAAACCCCTAGGTCACAGGTGTCAAACTCATTCCACGGGGGGCCGAGTGTCTGCGGGTTTTCGCTCCTCCCTTGTACTTGATTGATGAATTAACATCACTAATTAGTTAGGAACTCCCCACACCTGGTTGTCTAGGGCTTTATTGAAAGGAAAAACCAAAAACCTGCAGACACTAGGCCCTCCGTGGAATGAGTTTGACACCCCTGCCCTAGACCCTGGCCCAATCCCAAACGGACCCCTAGACCCTGGCCCAATCCCAAACGGACCCCTAGACCCTGGCCCAATCCCAAACGGACCCCTAAACCCTGGCCCAATCCCAAACGGACCCCTAGACCCTAGGGATTGATTTAAGCAGATGTATGTAGATTTGACAGGCGCAGTCATTATGGTAATAGTTCCACCTTGCCCTCTGATAGGCTAGGTGGAAGTTTCAGCATTCTACCTATTCCAATCAAAATCCTCTCAGATCTCCACAAGTTCATAGGGTCTAGGAGTCCATCTGGGTTTAAATATCTGCAGTTTATTCATATTCACAGCACCAGGCCTGCCCCTTCCTCACAGCACCAGGCCTGCCCCTTCCTCACAGCACCAGGCCTGCCCCTTCCTCACAGCACCAGGCCTGCCCCTTCCTCACAGCACCAGGCCTGCCCCTTCCTCACAGCACCAGGCCTGCCCCTTCCTGAGGAGACTCAGCAGCTTTCTGGATGAATTGGTTCACAACATCTACGATCGTTGACACCTCTGCCATGGCTCCTTTACCTGTAAAGTGACACTTCAAGTTAGGTACAAAGGTGAACGAGGTACAAAGGTGAACGATGTACAGTTTATAGCTCCATAGTCCAGACAGAACACAACAGTATGTTTTAATTTAGCGGTGAGGAACGACTAACGGAAAGCTTCCATTCATCGATCTAAACACTGAACACGTGGTGAACTACCAGCACAGACCTCGGTCTCCACAGACCAGTTTCTTGGCGATACAGGGGATCTCAACGTAGCCGAACTCTTTAAGGCTGTCCACCTGGCGGCAGGTGATGGGGTGATGCCACATAGCCGTGTTCATCGCTGGACAGAAGAGTAGAGGACGCCTGGTATCCCAGGCCCGCACCACACACGTCTGAAAATAAGTAGAGTACAGTACATTACAGTATAGTAGAGTACACTAGAGTACAGTACATTACAGTATAGTAGAGTACAGTACATTGCAGTATAGTAGAGTACACTAGAGTACAGTACATTACAGTATAGTAGAGTACACTAGAGTACAGTACATTACAGTATAGTAGAGTAGAGTACATTACAGTATAGTAGAGTACACTAGAGTACAGTACATTACAGTATAGTAGAGTACAGTACATTACAGTATAGTAGAGTACACTAGAGTACAGTACATTACAGTATAGTAGAGTACACTAGAGTACAGTACATTACAGTAGAGTACACTAGAGTACAGTACATTACAGTATAGTAGAGTACACTAGAGTACAGTACATTACAGTATAGTAGAGTACACTAGAGTACAGTACAGTACAGTAGAGTACACTAGAGTACAGTACATTACAGTATAGTACACTAGAGTACAGTACATTACAGTAGAGTACACTAGAGTACAGTACATTACAGTATAGTAGAGTACACTAGAGTACAGTACATTACAGTATAGTAGAGTACACAAGAGTACAGTACATTACAGTAGACTAGAGTACAGTACATTACAGTAGACTAGAGTACAGTACATTACAGTAGACTAGAGTACAGTACATTACAGTAGACTAGAGTACAGTACATTACAGGAGAGTACACTAGAGTACAGTACATTACAGTAGAGTACACTAGAGTACAGTACATTACAGTAGACTAGAGTACACTAGAGTACAGTAGAGTACAGTACATTACAGTATAGTACACTAGAGTACAGTACATTACAGTAGAGTACACTAGAGTACAGTACATTACAGTATAGTAGAGTACACTAGAGTACAGTAGAGTACAGTACATTACAGTATAGTACACTAGAGTACAGTATAGTAGAGTACACTAGAGTACAGTACATTACAGTACAGTAGAGTACACTAGAGTACAGTACATTACAGTAGAGTACACTAGAGTACAGTACATTACAGTAGAGTACACTAGAGTACAGTACATTACAGTATAGTAGAGTACAGTACATTACAGTAGAGTACACTAGAGTACAGTACATTAGAGTAGAGTACACTAGAGTACAGTACATTACAGTAGAGTACACTAGAGTACAGTACATTACAGTATAGTACAATACAGTACATTACAGTATAGTCGAGTACAGTACATTACAGTATAGTAGAGTACAGTACATTACAGTATAGTACACTAGAGTACAGTACATTACAGTAGAGTACAGTACATTACAGTATAGTACACTAGAGTACAGTACATTACAGTATAGTAGAGTACAGTACATTACAGTATAGTACACTAGAGTACAGTACATTACAGTATAGTAGAGTACAGTACATTACAGTATAGTAGAGTACACTAGAGTACAGTACATTACAGTATAGTACAGTACATCACATTACAGTATAGTAGAGTACAATAGAGCACAGCACAGAATAGTCCCATAGAGTATAGTAGAGTATATCACAGTATAGTAGAGTACATTACAGTATAGTACAGTACATTATAGTAGAGTACAATAGAGTACAGTACAGCGTAGTCCCATAGAGTACAATAGAGTACAGTACAGAATAGCCCCATAGAGTATAGTACATTACAGTATAGTATAGTACATTACAGTATTGTAGAGTACAATAGAGTACAGTACAATAGAGTACAGTACAGAATAGTACAATAGAGTACAGTACAGAATAGTACAATAGAGTATAGTAGAGTACAATAGAGTACAGTACAGAATAGTACAATAGAGTATAGTGGAGTAGTACAATAGAGTATAGTAGAGTACAATAGAGTTGTTGGAATCGGGCTAAACTTTGATTATTGAGATAGTAAAAGAATGATAGGAAATGAAAGAGACTGGGTGTTATGTTAGAAGGTAATTGTTCTCTGAAGAAAGACAGAAGGCTTTGGAATGTGTTTGATGGAGGAGAGGAGAGCGACGTGTTGGGAAGACAGATGGAGATCTGTGGATTAGGTGAAGGAGGAGATGAGGTCGAGGTCAGTTCCCCTGAAGGGAGTCATCAGGGTTGGTATCTGGTTACCTTCTTTCCTGTGGAGCCATAAACTGTAAGGAGGAGTGTCTTCAGTAGGAGGTATATAAACTGTGAGTACAATAGAGTACAATAGAGTATAGTAGAGTACATTGCAGTATAGCAGAGTACAGTAGAGTATAGTACATCACAGTATAGCAGAGTACAATAGAGTATAGTAGAGTACATCACAGTATAGCGGAGCACAATAGAGTATAGTATAGTACATCACAGTATAGCAGAGTACAATAGAGTATAGTAGAGTACATCACAGTATATCAGAGTACAATAGAGTATAGTAGAGAACATCACAGTATAGCAGAGCGCAATAGAGTATAGTAGGGTACACCGCAGTATAGCAGAGTACAATAGAGTATAGTAGAGCACATCACAGTATAGCAGAGTACAATAGACTATAGTAGAGCACATCACAGTATAGCAGAGTACAATAGACTATAGTAGAGTACATCACAGTATAGCAGAGTACAATAGAGTGTAGTATAGTACATCCCAACATAGCAGAGTATGGCAGAGTACACCACAGTATATCAGAGTACAATATAGTGTGGTAGAGAACATCACAGTATAGCAGATTACAATAGAGTATAGTAGAGTACAGTATGGCAGAGCACAATAGAGTATAGTAGAGTACATCACAGTATAGCAGAGTATAGTAGAGTACATCACAGTATAGCGGAGCACAATAGAGTATAGCAAAGTGCATCACAGTATAGCAGAGTACAGTATAGTATAGTAGAGTACACCACAGTATAGCAGAGTACAATAGAGTATATCGGCGAACATCGCAGTATAGTATAGTGGACTACAGTACCGTATAGCAGAGTACAGTAGAGCATAGTACAGTAGAGAACAATAGAGTATAGTAGCGTACATCACAATGCAGTAGAGTACAATAGAGTATATTAGAGTGCAATAGAGTATAGTACAGTAGAGCACACTAGAGTATATTAGAGTGGAGAACAGTACAGTACAATACAGTATAGACAGTGCAATGGAGTATTGTAGAGTACAATAGAGTATAGTACAGTACAGTAGAACATAGTACAATACAATAGAGTATTTACAGTGTAATAGAGTATAGTAAAACAGAGCATAGTAGAGTACAGTAGAATAGAGTATATGAGAGTAGAATACAGTAGAATATAGTATCGTACAGTAGAACATAGTACGAGCGTAGAATATAGTAGAGTACAGTAGAATAGTCTAGTACAGTAGAATAGAGTATATAAGTTATAGTACAGTAGAATAGAGTATAGTATAGTAGAATACAGTAGAATAGAACATATGAGAGTAGAGTACAGTAGAATAGTAGAATAGAAGAGTACAGTAGAATAGAATAGAGTCTGAGAGTACAGTAGAATAGAGTACAGTACAGTAGAATAGAGTACAGTAGAATAGAGTCTAGTACAGTAGAATAGAGTCTAGTAGAATAGAGTCTAGTACAGTAGAATAGAGTCTAGTAGAATAGAGTCTAGTAGAGTAGAATAGAGTACAGTACAGTAGAATAGAGTCTAGTAGAGTAGAATAGAGTTTAAGAGTACAGTAGAATAGAGTACAGTACAGTAGAATAGAGTCTAGTAGAATAGAGTCTAGTAGAGTAGAATAGAGTCTGAGAGTACAGTAGAATATAGTCTAGTACAGTAGAATAGAGTCTAGTAGAGTAGAATAGAGTCTGAGAGTACAGTAGAATAGAGTCTAGTAGAGTAGAATAGAGTATATGAGATTATAGTACAGTAGAATACAGTATAGTAGAATACAGTAGAATAGAACATATGAGAGTAGAGTACAGTAGAATAGTAGAATAGAAGAGTACAGTAGAATAGAATAGAGTCTGAGAGTACAGTAGAATAGAGTACAGTACAGTAGAATAGAGTACAGTAAAATAGAGTCTAGTAGAGTAGAATAGAGTCTAGTAGAGTAGAATAGAGTACAGTAGAATAGAGTACAGTACAGTAGAATAGAGTACGGTACAGTAGAATAGAGTCTAGTAGAGTAGAATAGAGTACAGTACAGTAGAATAGAGTCTAGTAGAGTAGAATAGAGTACAGTAGAATAGAGTACGGTACAGTAGAATAGAGTACAGTAGAATAGAGTCCAGTACAGTAGAATAGAGTACAGTAGAATAGAGTACGGTACAGTAGAATAGAGTACAGTAGAATAGAGTCAAGTAGAGTAGAATAGAATATAGTACAGTAGAATAGAGTCTAGTAGAGTAGAATAGAGTCCAGTACAGTAGAATAGAGTACAGTAGAATAGAGTACAGTACAGTAGAATAGAGTACGGTACAGTAGAATAGAGTACAGTAGAGTAGAATAGAGTACAGTAGAATAGAGTACGGTACAGTAGAATAGAGTACAGTAGAATAGAGTACGGTACAGTAGAATAGAGTCTAGTAGAGTAGAATAGAGTACAGTAGAATAGAGTACGGTACAGTAGAATAGAGTACAGTAGAATAGAGTACGGTACAGTAGAATAGAGTACAGTAGAGTAGAATAGAGTACAGTAGAATAGAGTACGGTACAGTAGAATAGGGTACAGTAGAATAGAGTACGGTACAGTAGAATAGAGTACAGTAGAATAGAGTCTAGTAGAGTAGAATATAGTACAGTAGAATAGAGTACGGTACAGTAGAATAGAGTACAGTAGAATAGAGTACGGTACAGTAGAATAGAGTACAGTAGAATAGAGTACGGTACAGTAGAATAGAGTACAGTAGAATAGAGTCTAGTAGAGTAGAATATAGTACAGTAGAATAGAGTACGGTACAGTAGAATAGAGTACAGTAGAATAGAGTACGGTACAGTAGAATAGAGTACAGTACAGTAGAATAGAGTCTAGTAGAGTAGAATAGAGTACAGTAGAGTAGAATAGAGTACAGTACAGTAGAATAGAGTCTAGTAGAGTAGAATAGAGTCTAGTAGAGTAGAATAGAGTACAGTACAGTAGAATAGAGTCTAGTAGAGTAGAATAGAGTACAGTACAGTAGAATAGAGTATGGTACAGTAGAATAGAGTACAGTACAGTAGAATAGAGTCTAGTAGAGTAGAATAGAGTACAGTACAGTAGAATAGAGTACAGTAGAATAGAGTACAGTAGAATAGAGTACAGTAGAATAGAGTACAGTAGAATAGAGTACAGTAGAATAGAGTACAGTAGAATAGAGTCTAGTACAGTAGAATAGAGTACAGTAGAATAGAGTACAGTAGAATAGAGTCTAGTACAGTAGAATAGAGTACAGTAGAATAGAGTACAGTAGAGTATAGTACAGTAGAATAGAGTACAGTAGAGTATAGTACAGTAGAATAGAGTACAGTAGAATAGAGTACAGTAGAATAGAGTACAGTAGAATAGAGTACAGTAGAGTAGAATAGAGTACAGTACAGTAGAATAGAGTCTAGTAGAGTAGAATAGAGTATAGTACAGTAGAATAGAGTACAGTACAGTAGAATAGAGTACAGTAGAATAGAGTACAGTACAGTAGAATAGAGTACAGTAGAATAGAGTCTAGTAGAGTAGAATATAGTACAGTAGAGTATAGTACAGTACAGTAGAATAGAGTCCAGTACAGTAGAATAGAGTACAGTAGAATAGAGTACAGTACAGTAGAATAGAGTACAGTAGAATAGAGTCTAGTAGAGTAGAATATAGTACAGTAGAGTATAGTACAGTACAGAGGAATAGAGTACAGTAGAATAGAGTACAGTAGAATAGAGTACAGTACAGTAGAATAGAGTACAGTAGAATAGAGTACAGTAGAATAGAGTACAGTAGGATAGAGTACAGTACAGTAGAATAGAGTACAGTAGAATAGAGTACAGTACAGTAGAATAAAGTACAGTAGAATAGAGTACGGTACAGTAGAATAGAGTACAGTAGAATAGAGTACGGTACAGTAGAATAGAGTCTAGTAGAGTAGAATAGAGTACAGTACAGTAGAATAGAGTACAGTACAGTAGAATAGAGTACGGTACAGTAGAATAGAGTACAGTAGAATAGAGTCCAGTACAGTAGAATAGAGT
Source organism: Salvelinus fontinalis (assembly GCF_029448725.1). Taxonomy (NCBI): domain Eukaryota; kingdom Metazoa; phylum Chordata; class Actinopteri; order Salmoniformes; family Salmonidae; genus Salvelinus; species Salvelinus fontinalis. Next base: position 407,629 of record NW_026600210.1, on the reverse strand, counting down.
ACAGTAGAGTAGAATAGAGTACAGTAGAATAGAGTACAGTAGAATAGAGTACAGTAGAATAGAGTACAGTAGAATAGAGTACAGTACAGTAGAATAGAGTACAGTAGAATAGAGTACAGTACAGTAGAATAAAGTACAGTAGAATAGAGTACGGTACAGTAGAATAGAGTACAGTAGAATAGAGTACAGTAGAATAGAGTACAGTACAGTAGAATAAAGTACAGTAGAATAGAGTACAGTAGAATATAGTAGAGTAGAATAGAATATAGTATATGATAGTAGAGTGGCCTAATGGGTTGACACCACATAGTAGTGTTCATGGTCATAGTAGTGTTCATGGTAGTGTTCATAGTCGTGTTTATAGTAGTGTTCATGGTCATAGTAGTGTTCATGGTAGTGTTCATAGTAGTGTTCATGGTCATAGTAGTGTTCATGGTAGTGTTCATGGTAGTTTTCATGGTAGTGTTCATAGTAGTGTTCATGGTCATAGTAGTGTTCATGGTAGTGTTCATGGTGGTGTTCATGGTAGTGTTCATGGTAGTGTTCATGGTAGTGTTCATGGTGGTGTTCATGGTAGTGTTCATGGTAGTGTTCATAGTAGTGTTCATAGTAGTGTTCATAGTAGTGTTCATGGTCATAGTAGTGTTCATGGTAGTGTTCATGGTGGTGTTCATGGTAGTGTTCATGGTAGTGTTCATGGTCATAGTAGTGTTCATGGTAGTGTTCAGGGTGGTGTTCATGGTAGTGTTTATAGTAGTGTTCAGGGTAGTGTTCATAGTAGTGTTCATGGCAGTGTTCATGGTCATAGTAGTGTTCAGGGTAGTGTTCATGGTAGTGTTCAGAGTAGTGTTCATGGTAGTGTTCATGGTAGTGTTCAGGGTGGTGTTCATGGTAGTGTTTATAGTAGTGTTCATGGTAGTGTTCATGGTAGTGTTCATAGTAGTGTTCATGGTAGTGTTCAGGGTAGTGTTCATAGTAGTGTTCATGGCAGTGTTCATGGTCATAGTAGTGTTCAGGGTAGTGTTCATGGTGGTGTTTATAGTAGTGTTCAGAGTAGTGTTCAGGGTAGTGTTCATGGTAGTGTTTATAGTAGTGTTCAGAGTAGTGTTCATGGTAGTGTTCAGGGTAGTGTTCAGGGTAGTGTTCAGGGTAGTGTGTATAGTAGTGTTCATGGTAGTGTGTATAGTAGTGTTCATGGTAGTGTTCATGGTAGTGTGTATAGTAGTGTTCATGGTAGTGTGTATAGTAGTGTTCATGGTAGTGTTCATGGTAGTGAGTATAGTAGTGTTCATGGTAGTGTTCAGGGTAGTGAGTATAGTAGTGTTCATGGTAGTGAGTATAGTAGTGTTCATGGTAGTGTGTATAGTAGTGTTCATGGTAGTGTTCATGGTAGTGAGTATAGTAGTGTTCATGGTAGTGTTCATGGTAGTGTTCATGGTAGTGTTCATGGTAGTGTTCAGGGTAGTGAGTATAGTAGTGTTCATGGTAGTGAGTATAGTAGTGTTCATGGTAGTGTGTATAGTAGTGTTCATGGTAGTGTGTATAGTAGTGTTCATGGTAGTGCGTATAGTAGTGTTCATGGTAGTGAGTATAGTAGTGTTCATGGTAGTGTTCATGGTAGTGAGTATAGTAGTGTTTATGGTAGTGTTCATGGTAGTGTGTATAGTAGTGTTCATGGTAGTGAGTATAGTAGTGTTCATGGTAGTGTTCATGGTAGTGAGTATAGTAGTGTTCATGGTAGTGTTCATGGTAGGGAGTATAGTAGTGTTCATGGTAGTGAGTATAGTAGTGTTCATGGTAGTGAGTATAATAGTGTTCATGGTAGTGAGTATAGTAGTGTTCATGGTAGTGTTCATGGTAGTGTTCATGGTAGTGTGTATAGTAGTGTTCATGGTAGTGTTCATGGTAGTGTGTATAGTAGTTTTCATGGTAGTGAGTAGAGTAGTGTTCATGGTAGTGTGTATAGTAGTGTTCATGGTAGTGTGTATAGTAGTGTTCATGGTAGTGAGTATAGTAGTGTTCATAGTAGTGAGTATAGTAGTGTTTATGGTAGTGAGTATAGTAGTGTTCATGGTAGTGTTCATGGTAGTGTTCATGGTAGTGTGTATAGTAGTGTTCATGGTAGTGTGTATAGTATTGTTCATGGTAGTGTGTATAGTAGTGTTCATGGTAGTGTGTATAGTAGTGTTCATGGTAGTGTTCATGGTAGTGAGTATAGTAGTGTTCATGGTAGTGTGTATAGTAGTGTTCATGGTAGAGTTCATGGTAGTGAGTATAGTAGTGTTCATGGTAGTGTTCAGGGTGGTGTTCATGGTAGTGTTTATAGTAGTGTTCATGGTAGTGTTCATGGTAGTGTTTATAGTAGTGTTCATGGTCATAGTAGTGATCAGGGTAGTGTTCATGGTAGTGTTCATGGTAGTGTTCATAGTAGTGTTCATGGTAGTGTTCAGGGTAGTGTTCATAGTAGTGTTCATAGTAGTGTTCATGGTCATAGTAGTGATCAGGGTAGTGTTCATGGTGGTGTTTATAGTAGTGTTCATGGTAGTGTTCAGGGTAGTGTTTATAGTAGTGTTCAGAGTAGTGTTCATGGTAGTGTGTATAGTAGTGTTCATGGTAGTGTTCATGGTAGTGTTCAGGGTAGTGTTCAGGGTAGTGTGTATAGTACTGTTCATGGTAGTGTTCAGGGTAGTGTTCAGGGTAGTGTTCAGGGTAGTGTGTATAGTAGTGTTCATGGTAGTGTTCATGGTAGTGTGTATAGTAGTGTTCATGGTAGTGTGTATAGTAGTGTTCATGGTAGTGTTCATGGTAGTGTTCAGGGTAGTGTTCATGGTAGTGTGTATAGTAGTGTTCATGGTAGTGAGTATAGTAGTGTTCATGGTAGTGTTCATGGTAGTGTTCATGGTAGTGTGTATAGTAGTGTTCATGGTAGTGTGTATAGTAGTGTTCATGGTAGTGTGTATAGTAGTGTTCATAGTAGTGAGTATAGTAGTGTTCATGGTAGTGTGTATAGTAGTGTTCATGGTAGTGTTCATGGTAGTGTTCAGGGTAGTGAGTATAGTAGTGTTCATGGTAGTGAGTATAGTAGTGTTCATGGTAGTGTGTATAGTAGTGTTCATGGTAGTGTGTATAGTAGTGTTCATGGTAGTGCGTATAGTAGTGTTCATGGTAGTGAGTATAGTAGTGTTCATGGTAGTGTTCATGGTAGTGAGTATAGTAGTGTTTATGGTAGTGTTCATGGTAGTGTGTATAGTAGTGTTCATGGTAGTGAGTATAGTAGTGTTCATGGTAGTGAGTATAGTAGTGTTCATGGTAGTGAGTATAGTAGTGTTCATGGTAGTGTTCATGGTAGTGAGTATAGTAGTGTTCATGGTAGTGAGTATAGTAGTGTTCATGGTAGTGAGTATAATAGTGTTCATGGTAGTGAGTATAGTAGTGTTCAGGGTAGTGTTCATGGTAGTGTTCATGGTAGTGTTCATGGTAGTGAGTATAGTAGTGTTCATGGTAGTGTTCATGGTAGTGAGTATAGTAGTGTTTATGGTAGTGTTCATGGTAGTGAGTATAGTAGTGTTCATGGTAGTGTTCATGGTAGTGTTCATGGTAGTGTTCAGGGTAGTGTTCATGGTAGTGTTCAGGGTAGTGTTCAGGGTAGTGTTCATGGTAGTGAGTATAGTAGTGTTCATGGTAGTGTTCATGGTAGTGTTCATGGTAGTGTTCATGGTAGTGTGTATAGTAGTGTTCATGGTAGTGTGTATATTAGTGTTCATGGTAGTGTTCATGGTAGTGTTCATGGTAGTGAGTATAGTAGTGTTCATAGTAGTGAGTATAGTAGTGTTTATGGTAGTGTTCATGGTAGTGAGTATAGTAGTGTTCATGGTAGTGTTCATGGTAGTGTTCATGGTAGTGTTCAGGGTAGTGTTCATGGTAGTGTTCAGGGTAGTGTTCATGGTAGTGTTCATGGTAGTGAGTATAGTAGTGTTCATGGTAGTGTTCATGGTAGTGAGTATAGTAGTGTTCATGGTAGTGTTCATGGTAGTGTTCATGGTAGTGTGTATAGTAGTGTTCATGGTAGTGTGTATATTAGTGTTCATGGTAGTGTTCATGGTAGTGTTCATGGTAGTGAGTATAGTAGTGTTCATGTTCATGGTAGTGTTCATGGTAGTGAGTATAGTAGTGTTCATGGTAGTGTGTATAGTAGTTTTCATGGTAGTGAGTATAATAGTGTTCATGGTAGTGAGTATAGTAGTGTTTATGGTAGTGTTCATGGTAGTGAGTATAGTAGTGTTCATGGTAGCGTTCATGGTAGTGTTCAGGGCAGTGTTCATGGTAGTGTTCAGGGTAGTGTTCATGGTAGTGTTCAGGGTAGTGTTCATGGTAGTGTTCATGGTAGTGTTCAGGGTAGTGTTCATGGTAGTGTTCATGGTAGTGAGTATAGTAGTGTTCATGGTAGTGTTCATGGTAGTGAGTATAGTAGTGTTCATGGTAGTGTTCATGGTAGTGTGTATAGTAGTGTTCATGGTAGTGTGTATAGTAGTGTTCATGGTAGTGTTCAGGGTAGTGAGTATAGTAGTGTTCATGGTAGTGAGTATAGTAGTGTTCATGGTAGTGGTATAGTAGTGTTCATGGTAGTGAGTATAGTAGTGTTCATGGTAGTGAGTATAGTAGTGTTCATGGTAGTGAGTATATTAGTGTTCATGGTAGTGTTCATGGTAGTGAGTAGAGTAGTGTTCATGGTAGTGTGTATAGTAGTGTTCATGGTAGTGAGTATAGTAGTGTTCATGGTAGTGAGTATAGTAGTGTTCATGGTAGTGAGTATAGTAGTGTTCATGGTAGTGTTCATGGTAGTGAGTATAGTAGTGTTCATAGTAGTGAGTATAGTAGTGTTCATGGTATTGTTCATGGTAGTGAGTATAGTAGTGTTCATGGTAGTGAGTATAGTAGTGTTCAGGGTAGTGTTCATGGTAGTGTTCATGGTAGTGAGTATAGTAGTGTTTATGGTAGTGTTCATGGTAGTGAGTATAGTAGTGTTCATGGTAGTGTTCATGGTAGTGTTCAGGGTAGTGTTCATGGTAGTGTTCAGGGTAGTGTTCATGGTAGTGAGTATAGTAGTGTTCATGGTAGTGTTCATGGTAGTGAGTATAGTAGTGTTCATGGTAGTGTTCATGGTAGTGTTCATGGTAGTGTTCATGGTAGTGAGTATAGTAGTGTTCATGGTAGTGTTCATGGTAGTGAGTATAGTAGTGTTCATGGTAGTGTTCATGGTAGTGTTCATGGTAGTGAGTATAGTAGTGTTCATGGTAGTGTTCATGGTAGTGAGTATAGTAGTGTTCATGGTAGTGTTCATGGTAGTGAGTATAGTAGTGTTCATGGTAGTGTTCATGGTAGTGTTCATGGTAGTGAGTATAGTAGTGTGCATGGTAGTGTTCATGGTAGTGAGTATAGTAGTGTTCATGGTAGTGTTCATGGTAGTGAGTATAGTAGTGTTCATGGTAGTGAGTATAGTAGTGTTCGTGGTAGTGTTCATGGTAGTGAGTATAGTAGTGTTCATGGTAGTGTTCATGGTAGTGTTCATAGCATGACAGAACAGTAGAGGAGGACTGGTGTTCCAGCCACCACACACGTATTTCCTTGATTCCTCAAGTCCTCTTTCCTTGCCTCCTCAAAACGCATTGGAGTAGCAGCATCCCAGCCATGTCCTGTTGACAGGCTGTCTAGCTACAGAGGATCCATGTCCCGTTGACAGGCAGTCTGTCTAGCTACAGAGGATCCATGTCCCGTTGACAGGCAGTCTGTCTAGCTACGGAGGATCCATGTCCCGTTGACAGGCAGTCTGTCTAGCTACGGAGGAGCCATGTCCCGTTGACAGGCAGTCTGTCTAGCTACGGAGGATCCATGTCCTGTAGACAGGCAGTCTGTCTAGCTACGGAGGATCCATGCCCTGTTGACAGGCAGTCTGTCTAGCTACAGAGGATCCATGTCCTGTTGACAGGCAGTCTAACTACAGAGGATCCATGTCCTGTTGACAGGCAGTCTGTCTAGCTACGGAGGATCCATGTCCTGTTGACAGGCAGTCTGTCTAGCTACGGAGGATCCATGTCCTGTTGACAGGCAGTCTGTCTAGCTACGGAGGATCCATGTCCTGTTGACAGGCAGTCTGTCTAGCTACGGAGGATCCATGTCCTGTTGACAGGCAGTCTGTCTAGCTACGGAGGATCCATGTCCTGTTGACAGGCAGTCTGTCTAGCTACGGAGGAGCCATGTCCTGTTGACAGGCAGTCTGTCTAGCTACGGAGGATCCATGTCCCGTTGACAGGCAGTCTGTCTAGCTACGGAGGATCCATGTCCTGTTGACAGGCAGTCTGTCTAGCTACGGAGGATCCATGTCCCGTTTAAAGGCAGTCTGTCTAGCTACGGAGGATCCATGTCCCGTTGACAGGCAGTCTGTCTAGCTACGGAGGATCCATGTCCCGTTGACAGGCAGTCTGTCTAGCTACGGAGGATCCATGTCCTGTTGACAGGCAGTCTGTCTAGCTACGGAGGATCCATGTCCCGTTGACAGGCAGTCTGTCTAGCTACGGAGGATCCATGTCCCGTTGACAGGCAGTCTGTCTAGCTACGGAGGATCCATGTCCCGTTGACAGGCAGTCTGTCTAGCTACGGAGGATCCATGTCCCGTTGACAGGCAGTCTGTCTAGCTACGGAGGATCCATGTCCCGTTGACAGGCAGTCTGTCTAGCTACGGAGGATCTATGTCCTGTTGACAGGCAGTCTGTCTAGCTACGGAGGAGCCATGTCCTGTTGACAGGCAGTCTGTCTAGCTACAGAGGATCCATGTCCTGTTGACAGGCAGTCTAACTACAGAGGATCCATGTCCTGTTGACAGGCAGTCTGTCTAGCTACGGAGGATCCATGTCCTGTTGACAGGCAGTCTGTCTAGCTACGGAGGATCCATGTCCTGTTGACAGGCAGTCTGTCTAGCTACGGAGGATCCATGTCCTGTTGACAGGCAGTCTGTCTAGCTACGGAGGAGCCATGTCCTGTTGACAGGCAGTCTGTCTAGCTACGGAGGATCCATGTCCTGTTGACAGGCAGTCTGTCTAGCTACGGAGGATCCATGTCCCGTTGACAGGCAGTCTGTCTAGCTACGGAGGATCCATGTCCCGTTGACAGGCAGTCTGTCTAGCTACGGAGGTTCCATGTCCCGTTGACAGGCAGTCTGTCTAGCTACGGAGGATCCATGTCCCGTTGACAGGCAGTCTGTCTAGCTACGGAGGATCCATGTCCTGTTGACAGGCAGTCTGTCTAGCTACGGAGGGTCCATGTCCCTGTTGACAGGCAGTCTGTCTAGCTACTGAGGATCCATGTCCCTGTTGACAGGCAGTCTGTCTAGCTACAGAGGATCCATGTCCCGTTGACAGGCAGTCTGTCTACCTACGGAGGATCCATGTTCCGTTGACAGGCAGTCTGTCTAGCTACGGAGGAGCCATGTCCTGTCAGTCTACCAGTACAATATCTCACCAGTAAGTTGTCACAGATGCCGCTGGCGATCTTCCCCAGTGTGTTAGCGTCCAGAGGGGCTATAACGAGGAGGTCAGCCCAGCGTCTCAGCTCTATGTGCAGCACAGGGTCAGAACGCTGGCTCCACAGCTATGGGACAACAGGAACACATTTTCAAGACATTATCAGAGACATTATCACATCTAGGTCCACAGCTACGGGACAATAGGAACACTATCAAGACATTATCAGAGACATTATCACATCTGGGTCCACAGCTACGGGACAATAGGAACACTATCAAGACATTATCAGATACATTATCACATCTGGGTCCACAGCTATGGGACAATAGGAACACTATCAAGACATTATCAGATACATTATCACATCTAGGTCCACAGCTATGGGACAATAGGAACACTATCAAGACATTATCAGATACATTATCACATCTGGGTCCACAGCTATGGGACAATAGGAACACTATCAAGACATTATCAGATACATTATCACATCTGGGTCCACAGCTATGGGACAATAGGAACACATTTTCAAGACATTATCAGAGACATTATCACATCTAGCTCCACAGCTATGGGACAATAGGAACACTATCAAGACATTATCAGATACATTATCACATCTGGGTCCACAGCTATGGGACAATAGGAACACATTTTCAAGACATTATCAGAGACATTATCACATCTGGGTCCACAGCTATGGGACAATAGGAACACATTTTCAAGACATTATCAGAGACATTATCACATCTAGGTCCACAGCTACGGGACAATAGGAACACTATCAAGACATTATCACATCTGGGTCCACAGCTACGGGACCATAGGAACACTATCAAGACATTATCACATCTGGGTCCACAGCTATGGGACAATAGGAACACTATCAAGACATTATCACATCTGGGTCCACAGCTATGGGACAATAGGAACACTATCAAGACATTATCAGATACATTATCACATCTGGGTCCACAGCTATGGGACAATAGGAACACTATCAAGACATTATCAGATACATTATCACATCTAGGTCCACAGCTATGGGACAATAGGAACACTATCAAGACATTATCAGATACATTATCACATCTAGGTCCACAGCTACGGGACAATAGGAACACATTTTCAAGACATTATCAGAGACATTATCACATCTAGCTCCACAGCTATGGGACAATAGGAACACTATCAAGACATTATCAGAGACATTATCACATCTAGGTCCACAGCTATGGGACAATAGGAACACTATCAAGACATTATCAGAGACATTATCACATCTGGGTCCACAGCTATGGGACAATAGGAACACTATCAAGACATTATCAGATACATTATCACATCTGGGTCTGCAGCTATGGGACAATAGGAACACTATCAAGACATTATCACATCTGGGTCCACAGCTACGGGACCATAGGAACACTATCAAGACATTATCACATCTGGGTCCACAGCTATGGGACAATAGGAACACTATCAAGACATTATCAGATACATTATCACATCTGGGTCCACAGCTATGGGACAATAGGAACACTATCAAGACATTATCAGAGACATTATCACATCTAGGTCCACAGCTATGGGACAATAGGAACACTATCAAGACATTATCAGAGACATTATCACATCTGGGTCCACAGCTATGGGACAATAGGAACACTATCAAGACATTATCACATCTAGGTCCACAGCAACGGACAATAGGAACACTATCAAGACATTATCAGAGACATTATCACATCTAGGTCCACAGCTATGGGACAATAGGAACACTATCAAGACATTATCAGAGACATTATCACATCTAGGTCCACAGCTATGGGACAATAGGAACACTATCAAGACATTATCAGAGACATTATCACATCTAGGTCCACAGCTATGGGACAATAGGAACACTATCAAGACATTATCAGAGACATTATCACATCTGGGTCCACAGCTATGGGACAATAGGAACACTATCAAGACATTATCAGATACATTATCACATCTGGGTCTGCAGCTATGGGACAATAGGAACACTATCAAGACATTATCACATCTGGGTCCACAGCTACAGGACCATAGGAACACTATCAAGACATTATCACATCTGGGTCCACAGCTATGGGACAATAGGAACACTATCAAGACATTATCAGATACATTATCACATCTGGGTCTGCAGCTATGGGACAATAGGAACACTATCAAGACATTATCAGATACATTATCACATCTAGGTCCACAGGCCTCTTCTAGGATTTGCATTATTGAAGAATAATGTCCTTTTATAAAGACCTGTCATGCAATGCAACATAATTTACATGACTGGAGACTTAGTCTTAGTCAGATAGATTAGAGAGTCTTCTCTTTTCAGCCACTTGTTTTCCATAAACACTGTTTATCCAGTGATTGTATATATAAAATATTGCAAAAAAGGTTTTAGTTGCTGTTCACTGACAGACTCAACTGTTAGATTGCCTATTTATCAGGAGTTTTTCAAGTTGTATTAGTTGTATGTACAGGATACACATGGTATACACCGTCCAATCAAATTGCAGGTTCCTTCTGGACAATACAACAACAATAAGACATAAAAGATAATAATACCAAGATAAAGTAAATGTCAGTAGAATAGACATTTAGCATCAATATAATACAGGAAGACAATTTACAGTCCAATATTTACACGTGTATTGGAGATGGGGGGGGGGGGGCAGTGTATAAACTGAGCAGTATTTAGCAATCATAATACGATTCTGATAAGCAGCAGTTGTGATGTGTGTGTGTGTGTAGCATGAATATACTGTACACTGACTATAGCAAACATTAGGAACACCTTCCTAATATTGATTTGCAAACCAACCCCCACCTCCCACCCTTTTTGTCCTCAGAACAGCCTCAATTCTTCGGGGCATGGACTCTACAAGGTGTCTTGACTGGTTCTATATATGATATACTGGTCCACCTCCTACCCAGTTATGTGAAATATGGTAGATTAGTTCCTAATGAATTAATTCCACTTGACTGATTTCCTGAGTAAAATCGTTGAAAATTGTTGCATGTTGCAATTATATTTTTGTTCAGTGTATATATATTTTTCCAGATACTGGTGTACAACACCAAGGCGATTTCTTTACGTAGTGTTGTGTTGTCTCTCTTGTTGTGATGTGTGTTTTGTCCTATATATATATTGTATTTATTTGTCATTTTTAATCCAAGGCCCCTTTCTCCACAGGAGGTCTTTTGCCTTTTGGTAGGCCGTCATTGTAAATAAGAATTTGTTCTTAATTAACTGACATGCCTAGTTAAATAAAGGTTACATATATTTTTTTTATGAATTAAATAGGGACACGCCTTATGTCTATGATTTATACAGACCCGATAATTTCCAAAAGCACGTTTGAATCAAAAATAGAAGCTGATGCTGTTTGCTTAATAATATCCTGTTCCGAGTCAGAGGGTTATAGCGTTAGCATCACCGCTACCCCCCTGCTAAAGCACCGTCGGGACTGGGCCTTCATATTGAATTCATTTCATTAAATTTAAATGTATGTTTTCGCCCGAAGTTCCAAATGCCTTTATTTGTTAGTCTCCTTCACTCCTCTGCGCTGTGTGCACCTCCCCATTTACACCAGAGATCGGTATATAATGAAGACATGCACGTCTCTGCCTTAACAACGGGAGTCGTTGTCCCAGAGGCGGGGAGACGACAAGTTTAAAGTCAATCCGACGTCTGCATTGGCCGCGCAGCATTTTACGGTGTGATATGGCCTCTTCATACTTCTTGCACTACGCTGAGCAGTGCAGAGCTGTTGTCAAGGAAGTTGTCAAGGAAGTGAGTTTGTGTTTATTTACGACCTCCCGCCCCCTCACCTACAGTCAACCAATCATGTCAATGCGGAACTATATAGAGCCTTCCGCATTGTTACAACATTAGAGAAGCGCACAGCGAGTTCAATTTGTCCTCTGCGTACATCCGGGGGCGCCGATAATTGTGTCACATCATCCATATCCGACAACATTTTCGGATCAAGAATAAATTGGCTCTTAAGGTCCAAAATAAACACATAGCAACGCATTGGGCTTCTTTTGGACAGATTTTAGCGAGAGTTAAACTTCTCGCTTTGCCTCTCCCTCTTATGTTTTACACACACCAAGCCCCTGTCCCTCACGCTAACAATGCTGAGAAATCACATCTTTCTCTCTGATAAGCGCTTTCAACTCGTTATTTGTATTTTAGGTTTGGTCCAACCGAATCGGTCACATGGACACTCAACTCCAGCCACTTTAATAATGGAAATTTATGTAAAAAATGTATCACTAGCCACTTTAAACAATGCCACTTAATATAATGTTTACATACCATACATTACTCATCTCATATATATATACTGTACTCTATACCATCTACTGCATCTTGCCTATGCCGTTCTGTACCATCACTCATTCATATATCTTTATGTACATATTCTTTATCCCTTTACACTTGTGTGTATAAGGTAGTTGTTGTGAAATTGTTAGGTTAGATTACTTGTTGGTTATTACTGCATTGTTGGAACTAAAAGCACAAGCATTTCGCTACACTCGCATTAACATCTGCTAACCCTGTGTATGTGACCAATAACATGGGATTTGATTTAAAACACAATTTCACTCTAATAGAGGATACGTTCCCTTTTACGCAGCGATGCCCATTTTATTCTGAGAAATAAAGGTATGCCACGTGATTTCAAGTGGACAGGCTAACATGCTTTTCAAACAGTAGGGTGTTTTCATAACTATTCAACTGTTTGAAATGCAGTGTATTTGACCTTTAAATAAAAGTTATGGTGCAATTTAAAGGAAATACAAAAATGAATAAAAAATGGAGATACCATATTATCGTGAATCATAAATGTGAAAAGAATTTAGATGCTAATTTAGGCCATATCGCCATTCATCCAGCTATAGTGATCGCAGGACAGGAAGTTAGCGGGGCTAACCCATACTGTGTGGCTAATCAGCGTTGGAGGCTAACCCATACTGTGTGGCTAATTAGCGTTGGAGGATAACTCACACGGTGAGAATCTAACCCCGGAATTTAGTAGCTGTCTAACACAGCGAGTGGTCACTGAGGATTAATAGAACGATGTATACGATCTTCAGTCGAGGGGTTGCTAGTTTTGTCTGTCACCTCCCTCGAAGTCTTCACAGCTCTCCCTCGCTGTGGTCCACGTGAGTCGCGTCAGCCTGGATATAGCTAGCTGTGGTTCTGTTTCAATACTTCTGCAGGTGCCAACTTAATCCCTAGACTCTGTGAGCACAATGCAGACCAACGGTTTTCAAAGTCACTGGCGTTGCTCCAGGATTATTTTAGGATTAGCCTAGTGAGTCATGTAGGGTTAGGTATAGATATCCCCTAAGAGATGTAGGCCTGGGTAATGACCAACCCCACTGAGTTCTACCTGCCGACCCCACTGCGCTCTACCTGCCGACCCCACCTACCTGCCGACCCCACTGAGTCCTACCTGCCAACCCACTGAGTTCTACCTGCCAAACCCAGATTCCTACCTGCCAACCCCACTGAGTCCTACCTGCCAACCCACTGAGTTCTACCTGCCAACCCCAGATTCCTACCCGCCAACCCCAGATTCCTACCCGCCAAACCCAGATTCCTACCCGCCAAACCCAGATTCCTACCCGCTAACCCCAGATTCCCACCTGCTAAACCCAGATTCCTACCTGCCAAACCCAGATTCCTACCTGCCAAACCCCAGATTCCTACCTGCCGAAACCCAGATTCCTACCTGCCGAAACCCAGATTCCTACCTGCCAAACCCAGATTCCTACCTACCAAACCCAGATTAATACCTGTCAAACCCATATTAATACCTGCCAAACCCAGATTCCTACCTGCCAAACCCAGATTCCTACCTGCCAAACCCAGATTCCTACCTGCCAAACCCAGATTCCTACCTGCCAAACCCAGATTCCTACCTGCCAAACCCAGATTCCTACCTGCCAAACCCAGATTCCTACCTGCCAAACCCAGATTCCTACCTGCCAAACCCAGATTCCTACCTACCAAACCCAGATTCCTACCTACCAAACCCAGATTCCTACCAACCAAACCCAGATTCCTACCTGCCAAACCCAGATTCCTACCTGCTAACCCCAGATTCCTACCCGCTAACCCCAGATTCCTACCTGCCAAACCCCAGATTCCTACCTGCCAAACCCCAGATTCCTACCTGCCAAACCCAGATTCCTACCTGCCAACCCCAGATTCCTACCTGCCAACCCCAGATTCCTACCTGCCAAACCCAGATTCCTACCTGCCAAACCCAGATTCCTACCTACCAAACCCAGATTCCTACCTACCAAACCCAGATTCCTACCTACCAAACCCAGATTCCTACCTGCCAAACCCAGATTCCTACCTGCTAACCCCAGATTCCTACCCGCTAACCCCAGATTCCTACCTGCCAAACCCCAGATTCCTACCTGCCAAACCCAGATTCCTACCTGCCAAACCCAGATTCCTACCTGCCAAACCCAGATTCCTACCTGCCAAACCCAGATTCCTACCTGCCAAACCCAGATTCCTACCTGCCAAACCCAGATTCCTACCTGCCAACCCCAGATTCCTACCTGCCAACCCCAGATTCCTACCTGCCAACCCCAGATTCCTACCTGCCAAACCCAGATTCCTACCTGCCAAACCCAGATTCCTACCTGCCAACCCCACAGGGGTCCAATAGAGTCCAGTCAACATTTACCGAACACGTTGAGAAAATATTTTGGTAGCCTAACTATAGACATATTCGTCTTCTCTTTTCAGCAGCAGACATTTGATTTCCAAACTGTGTTTTTATCGCAATTAGATTTGGAAATATAGGACCAGTAAAGAAAACAGTATATATATATTTTATTGTCACCGTATAGGTGCATGTGTTGTTTTACAGGGTCAGCCATAGTAGTACGTCGCGACTAGAGCCATTTGGATTGAGTGCCTTGCTCAAGGGCACATCGACAGATTTTTCCCCTTCTCGGCTAAGGTATTCGAACCAGCGACCTTTCGGGTTGACGCTTTAACCGCTAGGCTACCTGCCCCAATAACCCCTAGGCTACCTGCCCCAATAACCCCTAGGCTACCTGCCCCAATAACCCCTAGGCTACCTGCCCCAATAACCCCTAGGCTACCTGCCCCAATAACCCCTAGGCTACCTGGCCCAATAACCCCTAGGCTACCTGGCCCAATAACCCTCGGGCTACCTGCCCCAATAACCCCCGGGCTACCTGCCCCAATAACCCCCAGGCTACCTGCCCCAATAACCCCTAGGCTACCTGCCCCAATAACCCCTAGGCTACCTGGCCCAATAACCCCTAGGCTACCTGGCCCAATAACCCCTAGGCTACCTGGCCCAATAACCCCTAGGCTACCTGGCCCAATAACCCCTAGGCTACCTGCCCCAATAACCCCTAGGCTACCTGCCCCAATAACCCCTAGGCTACCTGCCCCAATAACCCCTAGGCTACCTGCCCCAATAACCCCTAGGCTACCTGCCCCAATAACCCCTAGGCTACCTGCCCCAATAACCCCTAGGCTACCTGCCCCAATAACCCCTAGGCTACCTGCCCCAATAACCCCCAGGCTACCTGCCCCAATAACCCCTAGGCTACCTGCCCCAATAACCCCTAGGCTACCTGCCCCAATAACCCCTAGGCTACCTGCCCCAATAACCCCTAGGCTACCTGCCCCAATAACCCCTAGGCTACCTGCCCCAATAACCCCTAGGCTACCTGCCCCAATAACCCCTAGGCTACCTGCCGGCCAGTCAACTACAAGTCAATTATAACTCTACACGAATAAACCCTGTGTCTGAGGTTTTCACTAGATGGTATACTGCTTATGTCAGAATGGACTTTTCATAGCAGGTTAGGAGAATTTACGCAGCGGGTTAGGATAATTAGGATAAGGTTAGGAAAAGGGTTAGGATAGGCTAAAATGCAACAACAAAAAAAAAAAACGTTGTATGTCAATTAGACCTAAGCTCTATCTTATCTCGACTGGACCTGTGTTTGATAACTAACCTCCCACTCATCTGCGTCGCTGTAGACGCTGACAGCCACCTCGGCTGGGTCGTAGAAGTGCTTGGCGTGTTCTGTAGTGACGACACGCACATCCACCTGCAAACGGGCACAATAAGGGTGTTATTCCAACCTTGAAACACAAACCAACCCTTAACCCCTAACACCTCTCCCCTAGGATCAACCACATATCTACTAACACATATCTACAATACATTAAGTGTGTTACCTCAGACCTCTACTACCACATATCTACAATACATTAAGTGTGTTACCTCAGACCACTACTACCACATATCTACAATACATTAAGTGTGTTACCTCAGACCACTACTCTACTACCACATATCTACAATACATTAAGTGTGTTACCTCAGACCACTACTACCACATATCTACAATACATTAAGTGTGTTACCTCAGACCACTACTCTACTACCACATATCTACAATACATTAAGTGTGTTACCTCAGACCACTACTACCACATATCTACAATACATTAAGTGTGTTACCTCAGACCTCTACTACCACATATCTACAATACATTAAGTGTGTTACCTCAGACCACTACTCTACTACCACATATCTACAATACATTAAGTGTGTTACCTCAGACCACTACTCTACTACCACATATCTACAATACATTAAGTGTGTTACCTCAGACCTCTACTACCACATATCTACAATACATTAAGTGTTACCTCAGACCACTACTCTACTACCACATATCTACAATACATTAAGTGTGTTACCTCAGACCACTACTCTACTACCACATATCTACTAACACATATCTACAATACATTAAGTGTGTTACCTCAGACCACTACTACCACATATCTACAATACATTAAGTGTGTTACCTCAGACCTCTACTACCACATATCTACAATACATTAAGTGTGTTACCTCAGACCACTACTACCACATATCTACAATACATTAAGTGTGTTACCTCAGACCACTACTACCACATATCTACAATACATTAAGTGTGTTACCTCAGACCTCTACTACCACATATCTACAATACATTAAGTGTGTTACCTCAGACCACTACTACCACATATCTACAATACATTAAGTGTGTTACCTCAGACCTCTACTACCACATATCTACAATACATTAAGTGTGTTACCTCAGACCTCTACTACCACATATCTACAATACATTAAGTGTGTTACCTCAGACCACTACTCTACTACCACATATCTACAATACATTAAGTGTGTTACCTCAGACCACTACTCTACTACCACATATCTACAATACATTAAGTGTGTTACCTCAGACCACTACTCTACTACCACATATCTACAATACATTAAGTGTGTTACCTCAGACCACTACTACCACATATCTACAATACATTAAGTGTGTTACCTCAGACCTCTACTACCACATATCTACAATACATTAAGTGTGTTACCTCAGACCTCTACTACCACATATCTACAATACATTAAGTGTGTTACCTCAGACCACTACTACCACATATCTACAATACATTAAGTGTGTTACCTCAGACCACTACTACCACATATCTACAATACATTAAGTGTGTTACCTCAGACCTCTACTACCACATATCTACAATACATTAAGTGTGTTACCTCAGACCACTACTCTACTACCACATATCTACAATACATTAAGTGTGTTACCTCAGACCACTACTACCACATATCTACAATACATTAAGTGTGTTACCTCAGACCTCTACTACCACATATCTACAATACATTAAGTGTGTTACCTCAGACCACTACTCTACTACCACATATCTACAATACATTAAGTGTGTTACCTCAGACCACTACTACCACATATCTACAATACATTAAGTCTGTGATCTGTTAGACAGGTAACTCTTTATCCCCATTATCGCAGGGGGTGTAAAGCCATAACACATCAGTTTTTCCAGCAGTAGACTATGATCAATCATGTCAAAAGCTGCACTGAAGTCTAACAAAAACAGCCCCCACAGTCTCAGCCAATCATCAAAGTGCTGTGCTTGCTGAGTGTCCTTCCCTATAAGCTGAAAGTCTGTTGTCAATTTGTTTACTGTGAAATAGCATCGTTTCTGGTCAAACACCATTTTTCCCAGAAGTTTACTAAGGGTTGGTAACAGACTGATTGGTTGGCTATTTGAGCCAGTAAAGTGGGCTTTACTATTCTTAGGTAGCGGAATAACCATGACATGAAAGCATGAACAAATAGATGAATTATTAATTATATTGCAGTGTTACAGTTCAGATATGAAGATTATTTTTTTTATGGTTGATGTCCGAACCTAATCTGTGATTTACCTCTGTTTGTGCCTCTACAAATGCCCATAATTGGACATGATGATATTCTTCAAGGTAAACTGAAGTTGATAAATTCATTGGGGGGCCGTTATGGGGTTTGATAATTTAGCTCGGCCTAGATATTACCTGCTATTAGAAGTGTTGATTATCTAGGCCTATCTACATAACAGATTTTCGGGGATAGAGCTAATCCAACCTAGCTTCCTTTTCTACTGAAAACCGGATGTGGTAGCATTAGCCTGTTACGTTCGGGTTAATGCTGATATGACCTGATATTAGAAGTGTAACGTCGTGACTGCACCTCTAGGACACGTAAATAATTATTTTTTTTTGGGGGGGGGGGGATTTCCCCGTCAGTTTCTGTTAGTTGCATAATAAATAGAGCGTTTGGTTTGATACAAGGTGACCATCGTCCTCCAGCGGTATAACCATGCATGTGCAGGTGACAGAGAGCAACGTTTGACACCATACTTGTTTGAGTAACGCTGACTCATGAATCCAAAATACAGCTAGCAGGAAACCCATCCCAGTTGGATGACCTGTCTACTTACCCCGGGTAACTCTAGGAGTTGGGAGACCAACAGAGGCACTTTGAGAGCTGCCACACTACCCGTGACCCCAACCAGCACCCGAAATTTACCACACGAGTCTAACAAATCACATTTCGGAGACGTTACGGGCGATTCCGCCTGCATGTTAGCTGGAAAACGATCACTACAAAAACAACTTCAACACGTTATTAGGAGCGTGCTGATTGCCGAGAATACGCAAAATATCGCCAACTTTTAACTTCTATGAACTTCGCCCGATGCAGCTTCCGTAAACATTGGTTCCACGTGACACAGTGACTGATGAACGAGCACGTATCGCAACGACCTTTCGTGAGCGCGCACGCTGGTTCCATAGAATATTCTGGCTCTTCGACGGCTTCCGCAAGAGAGACACACCGTCCGGTATGTTATTGTAGGGGGGTTTTCATGCTTTGGTGAATTGTGCTGACATTCTCAACAGGTGCGATGCAGCAGACGCTGACCCCTCACGTCTACTGGGCTCAGCGGCATGAGGACATCTACCTGCGAGTAGAGCTGATTGATGCGCAGGTGAGTGGAGAGAGGACCTGTCACCCAGAGGCAATAAATAAACCGCTCACAAACATACAGGGATTTAGTATATTCATCACCACGTTTACAATGTTACTCCGAAGTTCACATTGGATTGAGAATCGACCCTTAGCATGAGGATGTAGCCCTAATGTGACTGAGTAGGCTATCGTTGCACAATAGAAAATAATAGAATAGAATAGAATATAAATACAATTGTATGCTTGTGTTTCTGAGAATGACGTATCCATAATTACTGAGTCACGGTGTTGTATCCATAGTAACTGAGTCACTGTGACGTATCCATAGTAACTGAGTCACGGTGACGTATCCATAATTACTGAGTCACTGTGACGTATCCATAGTAACTGAGTCACGGTGACGTATCCATAGTAACTGAGTCACGGCGTTGTATCCATAGTAACTGAGTCACGGTGTTGTATCCATAATAACTGAGTCACAGTGACGTATCCATAGTAACTGAGTCACGGTGTTGTATCCATAGTAACTGAGTCACGGTGTTGTATCCATAGTAACTGAGTCACGGTGTTGTATCCATAGTAACTGAGTCACGGTGACGTATCCATAGTAACTGAGTCACGGTGGCGTAACCATAGTAACTGAGTCACTGGGACGTATCCATAATTACTGAGTCACTGTGACGTATCCATAATAACTGAGTCACGGTGACGTATCCATAGTAACTGAGTCACGGTGGCGTAACCATAGTAACTGAGTCACTGGGACGTATCCATAATAACTGAGTCACTGTGACGTATCCATAGTAACTGAGTCACTGTGACGTATCCATAGTAACTGAGTCACTGGGACGTATCCATAGTAACTGAGTCACTGGGACGTATCCATAGTAACTGAGTCACTGGGACGTATCCATAATAACTGAGTCACGGTGACGTATCCATAATAACTGAGTCACGGTGACGTATCCATATTTCTGAGTCACGGTGACGTATCCATAGTAACTGAGTCACGGTGACGTATCCATAGTAACTGAGTCACGGTGACGTATCCATAGTAACTGAGTCACGGTGACGTATCCATAATAACTGAGTCACGGTGACGTATCCATAGTAACTGAGTCACGGTGACGTATCCATAGTAACTGAGTCACGGTGACGTATCCATAATTACTGAGTCACTGTGACGTATCCATAGTAACTGAGTCACGGTGACGTATCCATAATAACTGAGTCACGGTGACGTATCCATAATAACTGAGTCACGGTGACGTATCCATATTTCTGAGTCACGGTGACGTATCCATAGTAACTGAGTCACGGTGACGTATCCATAGTAACTGAGTCACGGTGACGTATCCATAGTAACTGAGTCACGGTGACGTATCCATAATAACTGAGTCACGGTGACGTATCCATAGTAACTGAGTCACGGTGACGTATCCATAATTACTGAGTCACTGTGACGTATCCATAGTAACTGAGTCACGGTGACGTATCCATAATAACTGAGTCACGGTGACGTATCCATAATAACTGAGTCACGGTGACGTATCCATAATAACTGAGTTACGGTGACGTATCCATGGTAACTGAGTCACGGTGACGTATCTGTAATAACTGAGTCACGGTGACGTATCCGTAATTACTGAGTCACGGTGACGTATCCATAGTAACTGAGTCACGGTGACGTATCTGTAATAACTGAGTCACGGTGACGTATCCATAATAACTGAGTCACGGTGACGTATCCATAGTAACTGAGTCACGGTGACGTATCTGTAATAACTGAGTCACTGTGACGTGTCCATAGTAACTGAGTCACGGTGACGTATCCATAATTACTGAGTCACGGTGACATATCCATAATTACTGAGTCACTGTGACGTATCCATAGTAACTGAGTCACTGTGACGTGTCCATTGTAACTGAGTCACTGTGACGTGCCTATAGTAACTGAGTCACTGGGACGTATCCATATTTCTGAGTCACTGGGACGTATCCATAGTAACTGAGTCACTGGGACGTATCCATAGTAACTGAGTCACTGGGACGTATCCATAGTAACTGAGTCACTGGGACGTATCCATAGTAACTGAGTCACTGGGACGTATCCATAATAACTGAGTCACTGTGACGTATCCATATTTCTGAGTCACGGTGACGTATCCATAATAACTGAGTCACGGTGACGTATCCATAATAACTGAGTCACTGGGACGTATCCATAGTAACTGAGTCACTGAGGCTTCTTCAGAGTGGCTAGCAGGCTTCTTCAGAGTGGCTGGCAGGCTTCTTCAGAGTGGCTGGCAGGCTTCTTCAGAGTGGCTAGCAGGCTTCTTCAGAGTGGCTAGCAGGCTTCTTCAGAGTGGCTAGCAGGCTTCTTCAGAGTGGCTAGCAGGCTTCTTCAGAGTGGCTAGCAGGCTTCTTCAGAGTGGCTAGCAGGCTTCTTCAGAGTGGCTAGCAGGCTTCTTCAGAGTGGCTAGCAGGCTTCTTCAGAGTGGCTAGCAGGCTTCTTCAGAGTGGCTAGCAGGCTTCTTCAGAGTGGCTAGCAGGCTTCTTCAGAGTGGCTAGCAGGCTTCTTCAGAGTGGCTAGCAGGCTTCTTCAGAGTGGCTGGCAGGCTTCTTCAGAGTGTCTGGCAGGCTTCTTCAGAGGTGGTAAATAACGTCAGTATTGTCTACTTCTTCAGTTCATGGAGATGGTGGTTGAAGATAGTGTTTCAACATAGCAAGACTTCCTCTTCACAGATAGACTAGGGGCTGATAACGAGTCCTGGCTGGTTTCATTTGCCTCGACTTGTAAACACTGGTCAATGAAACTAAGAACACAACCAGTTCCCTAATATTACTGCATTTTAAAAGTACAATTTGCATGCTCTCCTTTGCAAAACGATTCACCCATAGAGAGCTCAAGTTTCAGCTCTTTGGTAGAGTCTAAAGAGGAGCAACTCATAATGTAGTCTGTATTCACTTTGGTAGAGTCTAAAGAGGAGCAACTCATGATGTAGTCTGTATTCACTTTGGTAGAGTCTAAAGAGGAGCAACTCATGATGTAGTCTGTATTCACTTTGGTAGAGTCTGATGGGGAGCAACTCGTGATGTAGTCTGTATTCACTTTGGTAGAGTCTAAAGAGGAGCAACTCATGATGTAGTCTGTATTCACTTTGGTAGAGTCTGATGGGGAGCAACTCATGATGTAGTCTGTATTCACTTTGGTAGAGTCTGATGGGGAGCAACTCGTGATGTAGTCTGTATTCACTTTGGTAGAGTCTGATGGGGAGCAACTCATAATGTAGTCTGTATTCACTTTGGTAGAGTTTAAAGAGGAGCAACTCATGATGTAGTCTGTACTGTCTTTTCTTCTCTTGCAGAATCTTGACATCAGCGTGCATGATAATGTCCTCAAATTCAGGGGTACGTATTATTTATTACAGTATTATCAACCAGAAGACCATGGCTAGAGCATAGAGCATGGCTTTGAAGACTCATTCACCTACCGTTAGAGCACGGCTTTGAAGACTCATTCACCTACCGTTAGAGCACGGCTTTGAAGACTCATTCACCCACCGTTAGAGCACGGCTTTGAAGAAACAAATGATCCCTTTGTTTTGTTTTGTTTGTTTCCTAGCCCAGGGTCATGGCGCAAGA